>NC_091361.1:20813334-21043334 GCF_038502225.1 Cherax quadricarinatus
GGAAATTTTCTTAGAAATTTGTTGTATATGTGTATGAAATTTGAGTCTATTATCAAGGTGGATTTCTAAGAATTTTCCCTCTGTTAGCTTTGTGATAGGTGATCCGTTTATCATTATGTTAAAATCGAACATTTCTGCTACTTTGAGCTCAATTTCAGAGTACTTTTCATTGTAAAACCAGTCAAAATCATCTCAATTTTTGTAATATGTCTTCCATTCTATAAAATGAGACCAGGAAAACTAGAATACAACAATAAATACCATACGAAAATACTACAGTGCAAAGTGGCTGTTTTAATCCAAAAACACGGTCAAATTTTTTTCTCATTACGCACTGTGCCCTGCAGTATTTTTTTTATACTGCGCACACTGACCACATAGACCCATTCTTTCATATGTAGGCCTACCAGCTTTCTCTCACTAGATCTGAGGGCACTAGAATTTAAGCATATTAGTACGTCAAAAACCCTGGGGCGTAAGCAGTACTAGTATGGCCGAAACCCTGTTGTTATGATTCAAGGGAAGCTACTGTTGCTATGATTTAAGGAAAGCTACTGTTGTTATGATTTAAGGGAAGCTACTGTTGTTATAATTTAAGGGAAGCTACTGTTATGATTCAAGGGAAGCTACTGTTGCTCTAATTTAAGGGAAGCTACTGTTGTTATGATTCAAGGGAAGCTACTGTTGCTATGATTTAAGGGAAGCTACTGTTGTTATAATTCAAGGGAAGCTACTGTTATGATTCAAGGGAAGCTACTGGTGTTATAATTCAAGGAAAGCTACTGTTATGATTCAAGGGAAGCTACTGTTGTTATAATTCAAGAGAAGCTACTGTTATGATTCAAGGGAAGCTACTGTTGTTATGATTCAAGGGAAGCTACTGTTCATATGATTTAATTCCTTTCAGGGTCCAAGGCTAAAATCGGAAGGGGTGCCCCAGTGTCCAAGAAATTTTGAAGAAAAAAATTTTTTTTTTTCTTACAGAATTAAAGAGTGTATTTTTGTGAAGGTTGTAAAACCAAACAAAAAATTCTGATCAGTACTTACCGAGATACAGTGGCGAGAAGTTGACCCAAAATGACCGGGTGGCGGCAACATCGGCGATTTCCACAAACTCGCATTTCTTTATTTTACGTTTTTTATATTTTTTCTTTGCTTTTCTAATTTTTTTCTTTTCCTAGTAACATTTGGGACCTGTGAGACCAATACTGTATATAATGTATATATATAAACTCACTGTATTGAACACAATAACCGCACTAAAGTTATTATTATACTATTGTTTACCACTGTTGTTTATTACAATAAACATGCACAAATCTTGTATAATACTAATGTTCTATCATATATTTACATATTTACAATCACTGGACATGGTTTTAAAACTGCTGGAGCTTGTGGAACTCCTTGAAACAAGGCACCATGCACAGAGGCACCTTACATTCCTCGCATATAAACTGAGTGTCTTTGCGTCTTTGTTGCCATCGTTTTGTTTGTGCACAGACAATGCATCTCTTCTGAGCAAATTTCTTCTTAGTTGCAGGAAGCTGTATAATGACGTGATCAACTTCCCTCCTCAAACGCTTGGGTATATCCTGAGGAGGTCAAGGACAGTTTTGTATAGCAGGTGTTGTTACCTGGTATTTCATTATGAGTTGTCTGACAACAGACAAACAAAATTCACCATACGGTGGTCTGTTGCCAGTCTTCACTTGGTACATATTATATGCATTGAGCATTGAAATGTCCATGAGATGGAAGAAAAGTTTCATGTACCACTTGTAACTCTTATGAACAAAATCAACAAAGCCAATCTGCATATCACATTTGTCAACCAAGTGCATGTTTTGTGTATAATCAATCATTGTCACTGGCTTTTGAATATGTTCATTAGTCACACTATCAACTTTGCCACTGTCTTGCATTTCGTTACGGTGAATGGTTGTCAACAATGTGACATTTCGTTTGTCATGCCACCGAAATGCCATGATGTCATTGGCAGTAAACACCTGCACATCTTCACCACGAGTGCCTGCGTTGAACCTGGGCATATGTTTACGTTTAGAACGCACTGTGCCACACACATCTGTCATGTTCACTCGCAAGAAATCACTGAGTAAAGGGCTTGTGTACCAGTTATCAGTATATAATGTATGCCCCTTACCAAGATAAGGTGCCATTATGCTTCTCACTATGTCACCTGAGATACCCAATAACATCCTGGTATCTTTCAATGTTTTACTTCCCGTGTATACAACAATATCCAATACCAGGCCACTGTCACAGTCACAGAGTACAAACAGTTTTATACCAAAGCGTTTCCTCTTGGTCGGTATGTACTGTTTGAATGACAGTCTACCTTTGAACAAAATCAAAGACTCGTCAAGTACAAGTTTCTTGAATGGATAAAACTATATGTTGAACTTTTGTTTCAGATACATAAAAACATTTCTAATCTTGTATAACCTGTCACTTCTGTCAGCCCTGGTTTTGTCAGAGAAGTGCAACATACGTAACAGTAAGATAAACCTGTTCACTGGGATGATTTCACTGAAGACCGGGGTACAAATTAGCCGATCTGAGGACCAGTATGATTTTATATTATGCTTATAGACATGAGGCATAAGCATTATTGTAGCAAAGAGCAAATACATTTCTGCAACAGTTGTCTCTTTCCACCGGTGAAGTCTTGACTGTTGTGATATCATCATATTTGCCATGGTGTACTCAAAATACTTGTTACTTTCCCTGACAATAGTTTCCATCAAGGGCTTGTCAAAGAATAGTTCAAAGAATTCCAGTTCATTTGCAGTGTTTCCAAGGGGACAATTAGGACATCATAAGCTGGTTGTGCTGGTAGTTGTGGTTGTGGTGGGCTGGTGGCTGACGCTCAGCTTTGTCCTTGAACTGAGGAGTCAGCAGCGTGGGTCCCAGCCTGCGCTGGTGAGTCATGCATGGCCATGGCACTACCATCACCACTACCACCACCTACTGATGCCTGTGGTCTATCCATGCCAAGTGTAGCCACATCATCCTTACTTTCACTGTCTATTCCTGGTGTAGGGCCACGGGATGTACTCCGGGATGTACTCCATCCCCTGGGTACTGCATAGGGAACACTACCCGAGCGCATGTGGCGGCGTATATACCGATGCTTCACTGGTGAATATGTTTCCTCATTATCACTACTCGAATGATCGGCAAGAGCAATAAAATCACAATCCACATCACTATCATCATCATTACTGAAGTCAGAGGCCTGGCCACGCGAAAATAATAGTTTTCTCTTGCGATGAGGTATAACTGAATGTGACTGAGGCATGCCCACACCAGAGGTAGAAGGTTGAGGATCGTCAGGGTTTTCTGCACTATTATTGATATCCTGGTCATTCCTTTTGGTCACTAACTGATCAGAGTCAGAACTATCAGACAGGAAGAGGAGAGTCCCAGTTTTCCTTGGAGTGACAGCTGCCTTGCAACAAGGCATGGTGAACAAAGGTAACTGAGCCGGCGTTCCCACAATGCTATGTGGGCGCCTAGAATTTTTGTTTACAGTGCACACACACCACGCAGACCTGTTCTCTCGCATGTAGGCCTACCAGCCTTTTCACACTAAATTTGATGCTGTTAGAATTTTTGCGTAGATCTACGGTTTGGACCCTGAACGTAAAGCCGCAGATCTATGGCACAGACCCTGAAAGGGTTAAGGGAAAATACTGTTGTTATGATTCAAGAGAAGCTACTGTTGCTATGATTTAAGGGAAGCTACTGTTGCTATGATTTAAGGGAAGCTACTGTTGCTATGATTTAAGGGAAGCTACTGTTGTTATGATTCAATGGAAGCTACTGTTGTTATGATTCAAGGGAAGCTACTGTTGTTATGATTCAAGGGAAACTACTGTTGTTATAATTCAAGGGAAACTACTGTTGTTATGATTTAAATGAAGCTACTGTTGTTATGATTCAAAGGAAGCTACTGTTGTTATGATTCAAGGGAAGCTACTGTTGTTATGATTCAAGGGAAGCTACTGTTGTTATGATTCAAGGGAAACTATTGTTGTTATGATTCAAGGGAAACTACTGTTGTTATGATTCAAGGTCCCCTTAAAAATAACTATGGGCATCTTACTGACAAAGAGAATGAAATGTGCTCAATTTTAAATAATTATTTTCTCTCGGTTTTTACACAGGAAGACACCAACAATGTCCCAGTAATTAATTTTTATAGTGGGCCTGAAGAAGATAAATTATGTAACATAACAGTCACTAGTGAAATGGTTATGAAACAAATAGATCGACTGAAGCAAAATAAGTTGCTGGGACCTGATGAGCTTTTTTCAAGGGTTCTTAAGGAATGCAAAATGGAGCTCTGTGAACCATTAACTAATATTTTTAATTTATGTCTTCATTCAAACAGGTGTAGTGTCTGATATGTGGAAGATGGCTAATATAATTCCTATTTTTAAAGCAGGGGACAAGTCGTTACCGTCAAATTACCGCCCAATAAGCCTGACCTCAATTGTAGGCAAATTACTAGAGTCAATTATAGCTGAGATTATAAGAAACCATCTCGATAAGCATAGCTTGATTAATGATACTCAGCATGGATTCACGAGAGGCCATTCTTGTCTAACTAATTCATTAACTTTCTTCAGTAAAGCTTTCGAGGCTGTTGATCAAGATAAAGAATTTGATATTATTTACTTAGATTTTAGTAAGGCTTTTGATAGAGTTCCGCACCAAAGACTGTTAAAGAAAGTGGCAGCTCACGGCACTGGGGGAAAAGTGCTCTCGTGGATCGAGTCATGGCTCACAGACAGGAAGCAGAGTGTCCATAAATGGGGTTAAATCTGAGTGGTGATCTGTAACAAGTGGCATTCCACAGGGATCAGTCTTGGGCCCGTTGTTGTTTATAATATATATCAATGATCTTGATGAGGGAATTACTACTGAAATGAGCAAATTCGCCGATGACACAAAGATAGGTAGGATAATTGATTCAAACGTAGATATCAGGGAACTTTAGGAGGATTTAGACAAACTCAATACCTGGTCAGAAAAGTGGCAGATGCAGTTCAATGTAGATAAATGCAAGATTCTGAAGCTCGGGAGTATCCACAACCCTAGCACTTATAAGTTAAATAATGTAGAACTTAGCCATACAGAACACGAAAAGGACTTGGGGGTTATGATAAGCAGAAACCTTAGACTAAGACAGCAATGCCTAAGCATAGTAATAAGGCAAACAGATTACTGGGATTTATATCAAGAAGTGTAAGCAACAGAAGTTCAACGGTTATATTACAGCTTTATACATCATTAGTAAGGCCTCACCTAGATTATGCAGCTCAGTTCTGGTCTCCATATTACAGAATGGACATAAATTCGTTAGAAAACATTCAGTGTAGAATGACTAAATTAATACATAGCATTAGAAATCTTCCTTATGAAGAAAGATTGAAAACCCTTAAATTACATTCACCTGTTAGACGAAGAATGAGGGGAGACATGATCGAAGTGTGTAAGTGGAAGATGGGTATTAATAAAGGGGATATTAATAAGGTCTTTAGAATATCTCTCCAAGAGAGAACCTGCAGTAATGGATTTAACCCTTTCAGGGTCCGTCCCGTAGATCTACGGCTTTACGGTGAGTGTCCAAACCGTAGATCTACGCCATGAGCTCAGCTCACTCTGATAAACTGTGAGTGGTACATTTGGGCCTAGATATGAGAGAATACATCTATGTGGTATGTGTGCACCACATAAAACAGATCCTGCAGCACATTGTGTATAATGAGAGAAAAAACTGAAATCATGATTTTTCGATTAAAACAGCGACTTTGCAGTGTTTTTTCGTATGTTTTTTATAGTTGTATTTGCGATTTCTTGGTCTCATTTGATAGAATGGAAGACATATTACAGAAATAGAGATGATTTTGATTGGTTTTAGCACTGGAAATGGCTTGAAACTGAGCTCAAAGTAGCGGAAATGTTAAATTTTTGCCGATATTCAAGAGTAAACAAACGACCTCACACGTCTAATACACGTCAGCTGGTGGGTCTAATATACATTCACAAATATGGTGATGATATTTATACAATTATTACAGTATTGCATAACAGTAAATCTTCTATTTTTTGGTGTGAATAAAAATTCATTATGTGAATAAAAAATCAAAATGGAATTTATTTGTAAAGCCTCAAAATGTAACTAATGAATAGAGGAAATGTTAGTTTAGTTCCAGGAATGCCTACATTGTTTATTCTGGAGCCTATTTTGAAATTGGAATATTTTGAACTTTGTGTTAAATTGGCCAAATTAACAATTTCCGATCACTTTATTTTGTAGTTGAAACAGTTGATTTGGCGATTTCTTGTGCTCAATTGATAGAATAGAAGTAATACTAGTGAAATAGCTAAGAATTTGGTTGATTGGAATAATGTAATTGGCCTAAAATGGGAGTCAAAGTCGGCAAAATCGCCGATTCGTAAATATCGCTGACACATCAAAATTCGCGAGAGCATAATTTCGTCAATTTTCCACCAAATTTCGTACTTTTTGTTTTATTACCTTCACAAAAAGATTCTCTACGATTTCATAAGAAAAAATAGCAAATTTTTTTTTTTAAATTCTTGGACACTGGTGCGTGACTTCAGATTTTGGCTTTGGACCCTGAAAGGGTTAAATTAGACAAGTTTAGATTTAGAAAGGACATAGGAAAGTATTGGTTTGGAAATAGGGTAATTGATGAGTGGAACAGTCTACCTAGTTGGGTTATTGAGGCTAAAACCTTGGGTAGTTTCAAATTTAGGTTGGATAAATGCATGAGTGAGAGTGGTTAGATTTGAGTGGGACTTGCATATGGGTGGATAGAGTTATCAGAGCTTATTTCTTGGGTAGTTTTGAAAATTTGGTTGGGTAAATGTTTTGTTAATGGGATGGATTGTAAAGGACCTGCCTAGTATGGGTCAACAGGCCTGCTGCAGTGTTCCTCCTTTCTTATGAAACTACTGCTGTTATGATTCAAGGGAAGCTACTGTTGTTATGATTCAAGGGAAGCTACTGTTGTTATGATTCAAGGGAAGCTACTGTTGTTATGATTCAAGGGAAGCTACTGTTGTTATGATTCAAGGGAAGCTACTGTTGTTATGATTCAAGGGAAGCTACTGTTGTTATGATTCAAGGGATGCTACTGTTGTTATGATTCAAGGGAAGCTACTGTTGTTATGATTCAAGGGAAGCTACTGTTGTTATGATTCAAGGGAAGCTACTGTTGTTATGATTCAAGGGAAGCTACTGTTGTTATGATTCAAGGGAAGCTACTGTTGTTATGATTCAAGGGAAGCTACTGTTGTTATGATTCAAGGGAAGCTACTGTTGTTATGATTCAAGGGAAGCTACTGTTGTTATGATTCAAGGGAAGCTACTGTTGTTATGATTCAAGGGAAACTACTGTTGTTATGATTCAAGGGAAGCTACTGTTGTTATGATTCAAGGGAAGCTACTGTTGTTATGATTCATGGGAAGCTACTGTTGCCATGATTCACGGGAAGCTTTGTTAAGTCTTGATAAAGCTTCTCTGGAAGTAAAAAAGTGTTAGGATATCTACTTTTTGGCTAACATCATCTTACTTACCTCCAGACTCAGTATTCCAGTAGTAGGTGTAACCTTCAGGGGATTTAGCTTCATACCACTTCTTCTTGACAGGCAATTCAGGGACCTTAACTTCAACTGCTTTCTTCTTGCCAACAACAATTTCTGCATTACTCGCTGCGGCAACCTCGCTGATCTTAGCTCCCGTCAGGTCAGGGTTAACTTCAATATCATTCTTATAGGCTTTCAAGGCTGCCTATGTTAAAAAAATAATTTACAGTTATAATAACCTTTTTTCTTTTAACTGCACCAGCTGCTTTCTTCCAAAAATTACATTCACCATCATTCCCTTGATGAAAAGATTGAAAAACAGACTGGAAAGCACACATTGATACACAGTTACCTTATTTAAACAAATAAGCAGATTAAATAAAGCAGCAACAGCTAATGGAAGATGTTATTAAGCCTTAAACGGTCCAAACGTATATATACTTGCACAGCGCCCCGAATATTTTGAAAAAAAAAAGGAGGAGGAGGAGGAGGAGGTATCATGTGGGAGTTCGATACGTGGATTAGGGTAGAAATACTCACGTAGGCTGTTTTACGTATATTGCTGTTATGTGGACAGAGCTCTTGCCAGCCGTACCTATCTCCTTGCTACCACACGTAATACTGCCTAGCCGGCTGGCCAGTACCCTGTAGTGGGTTTTTTAAATAGTGTCAGCTCAGCATGAAAGACCGTGACTCAAGACGGTTGGTCGTTGATTCAACGGACGGTTACGGTAACTGGTTACTAGACTGGTAACTGGTTACTACTACTGAGAGCTCGGCGACGCTAACGTATGTCGTCTCGACATACAACTAATACAACTAGAGATGGCAGGTACACGGCTTGGGCTGATTCTATACAATGTCAAAGTACACAACATGAAACATTATAGATACATAAGTAGAACATTGGAATGAAAGCTTACGTAACTGAAACTGTAATGTAATACAAGGTATACTATAGTACAACTTAAAACCCAACAAATGAACAACGAACTCAACATTGAGATTACAAGTGATAAAAACAAAAATTTTGATCGATCGATCTGTATTCATGTGATCTACGGATTCTGAGGAAGGAATATATACAAAGAAAGAGTGTTTAACAGAAAGGCAGATTCGGTGCACGCAAATCTAGACTGTTAACTCTCAGAATGCGGAGAGAACATGAACACAAAAAAAAAATTCTTGAATACTGATAAGTTGATACTGTAATTATTCATCTATACAGGTTATTTACATTTAACCCCAACTCTGCTAGGGTAAGATTGGCATATGCAGAATGGGTGTCATCTCTGGGAGGATCAAACTCTGTAGCATAGGCTAACTCATGCTGTATTTGAGGCAAAACTGAAGTAGGCGTTACAAATGATACTTGAGGATTTCTCAATACCTGTCGTGTACGTAGGGAATAACGACATTCAGGTTGATCATCTGACTGAGTATCAGAGGAAGAGAGTACAGGATCAGGAGGATTGTCAGAGTCTGTCACATTAGTCTGGGTTGGAACGTCATTATCATCACATACTAACTTCATATGATCCAAATGCGATTCTTTATACTGACCAGTACTAATCTCTAACCTTATACTTATTACCAGTGATATGTTCAACTACGCGATAAGGACCAACAAACTTTTGATCAAGCTTTGGCATTGCAGGCGATTTGTTAAAGTTAGTCAGCATAACTCTGAACCTACTTTGATTTTTTGATGGCTTTACTCAGTATTTCGACTCTTGTAAATTCAGCTGTTGATTTATGAAGTGTTTCAGTTCTTCTAAAAACACTTTGAGCTAAGCTGAGTGCGAGTTGCTCACGAAATCATCAGGGTTGTAATTTGGTTTGGATTAGAATACAACAACTCATAAGGCAAGCGTTTATCTACACCATACAATGCATAATGTGGAGTGTCACCTATAGAAACATTGTAAGCAGAATTTATAGCACACTGCACATCAGGTATAACTTCATCCCAAGTTTCACTATTGGGATTGATAGTGGCTCTCAAGACATCAAGTACTTTCTTATTGGTTCGTTCCGCTAACCCATTGCTGGCAGGATGATGAGGAACAATGGTGGATTTAGAGATCTTGTACAAGGTGCACAAATTTTCAAGAATTTCATTACAGAATTCACCTCCATTATCTGTTACTAGGGACTTAGGAGTGGTATGCCTGCAGATAATGCGTTCTTTAACGCTTTAGCTACTGTCTCGCAGTCTTATCTGCAATAGGAACTAACTCGCAATATCTGGTGAAATGGTCTACCATAACACACAGATGTTTGTTACCTTGGAGGGAACATTGGAAATTAGTTAACAAATCTAGCGCAACTCTTTCCCAAGGTTCGCTAGTAGTTGGATACACTTGGATTGGATTAGGACCATTAGCATTGCCTTTATGTTGCATGCAGACACTACATTTCCTAACATACTCAGAAATATCAGTTTGCCATACGAGGCCAAAAGTATTTTAATCTGGCTTGTTTTACTGAGCGATCCATACCAGGGTGTGCAACACCTGGTACATCGTGAACTAGCTGTAAAGCTACATTCACTAGTGACTGTGGAATTACTAACTGGTATACTCTTCTGCTTGGAGTACCTTTCGGCTGTTCGATACAGTAATTCTTGGTTCATGAGAAAGTCACTGATGGGTGCTGGCGGCTTCACAGTCAGAATAAGATCTTCCTGGAGCAGGAATCGAATCACACCAGACCACATGGGATCTGTTCGTTGAGCATTGTAGTAACCAGTTACCAGTCTAGTAACCAGTTACCGTAACCGTCCGTTGAATCAACGACCAACCGTCTTGAGTCACGGTCTTTCATGCTGAGCTGACACTATTTAAAAAACCCACTACAGGGTACTGGCCAGCCGGCTAGGCAGTAATGCGATGTGGTAGCAAGGAAGATGATACGGCTGGCAGAGCTCTGTCCACATAACAGCAATATACGTAAAACAGCCTACGTGAGTATTTCTACCCTAATCCACGTATCGAACTCCCACATGATAAATGGTGGCAGCGGTGGGATTCACCTTTGACCCTGGCGCTACTCACACAAACAGCCTTCAAACGCCTTGAATTACCCTTAAAAACGTAAATCCACGCTCCACACCGCTGCACACCATTTATCATGTGGGAGTTCGATACGTGGATTAGGGTAAATACTCACGTGAGGCTGTTTCACTATATTGCTGTTATGTGGACAGAGCTCTTGCCAGCCGTACCTATCTCCTTGCTACCACGTGTACTGCCTGCCGGCTGGCCCAGGTACCCTGTAGTGGGTTTTTAAATAGTGTCAGCTCAGCATGAAAGACCGTGACTCAAGGCGGTTGATGGTTGATTCAGCGGGGCCAGGTTCGGTAACTGGTTACTAGACTGGTAACTGGTTACTACTGCAGGAGAGGAGGAGGAGGAGGAGGAGGAGGAGGAGGAGGAGGGAGGAGGAGGAGGAGGAGGAGGACTAGGAGGGACTAGGGAGGGAGGGAGGGACTGGGGAGGGAGGAGGAACTGGGAGGAGGAGGAAGGAAGGAGGAGGGGAGGAGGAGGAGGAGGAGGAGGAGGAGGAGGGAGGAGGGAGGAGGGAGGAGGGAGGAGGAGGAGGGAGGAGGAGGGAGGGAGGGAGGAGGGAGGAGGAGGAGGAGGAGGAGGAGGAGGAGGAGGAGGGAGGAGGAGGAGGAGGAGGAGGGGAGGAGGGGAGGAGGAGGAGGGAGGGAGGAGGAGGAGGAGGGAGGAGGAGGGAGGGGAGGGAGGAGGAGGAGGAGGGAGGAGGAGGGAGGAGGAGGAGGAGGGGAGGGGAGGGAGGAGGGAGGGAGGAGGAGGAGGAGGAGGGAGGAGGAGGAGGGAGGAGCAGGAGAGAGGACGAGGGAGGAGGAGGAGGGAGGAGGAGGAGGAGGGAGGAGGAGGGGAGGAGGAGGAGGAGGGAGGAGGGAGGGAGGAGGGAGGAGGGAGGAGGAGGAGGCAGGAGGAGGAGGGGAGGAGGAGGGAGGAGGTGGAGGAGGAGGTGGAAGAGTGGAGGAGGTGGAGGAGGAGGTGGAAGAGTGTAGGAGGTGGAGGAGGAGTGGAGGAGGAGGTGGAGGAGGAGGTGGAGGTGGAGGAGGAGGTGGAGGAGGAGGTGGAGGTGGAGGAGGAGGTGGAGGAGGAGGTGGTGGAGGAGGTGGAGGAGGAGGTGGAGGAGGAGGTGGAGGAGGAGGTGGAGGTGGTGGTTTGACTTTGTCAAGCCAAGATCTCTGAAAAGGTCATTGAGGTCTGTTTGATTTGGGTAGTAAGGATTCCTCCCAATTTTGTTACATAGTGTTATGTGTGAATGTATGGTGAAAGCATTTCTTTCATTTTTTGGGTCACTCTGCCTTGGTGGGAGATGGCTGAAGTGTTAAAAAAATGATGAACAATAAGCTATGCTAAAGTTTGAAATAATCTCATTTTCTAAACAGATTCTTTGCAAATGTCAACTATACTTTCCTAAAAATAAGTTTCTGCTACATTTATTTACTTTCTAAAATTTAGAACAAAAACTTTTTGTTTTTATTTTTAGGTTACCCTGCCCACCAAGGCAGGGTAACCATTATAGAACAATAAAACAATGCTACATAAAAATACAATTTTAATGATATACTTGTGCAAAAGTGGTAGACAATCCCTATCCCCGAATCCACATCTTTGCCTCTGTGCCCCCTGATCTGAGTTGCAGACTTGGTGTGTAGTAATGGCTTGATGATAACATGTAGTAGCTTCATAAGAAAAATTAATAAAATAAAAGCATTACAACATGAGATCAAAGGAGTGATGCATGGCTAGTTGATTCATTCAAGTAGAGGCTTGAATGCTATAACTACCTCTACATAACGGACCTTGGAAATACGAAACAAAATCTGCTGGGTCAATTGATTTGGAAACAATGGACAAAGTCCGTTGTTTAAAGAACTGTCTATTATTGCTACAATCATGGTCAAACAACCTCTTCTCTATCCACTACAACTGTCATTACTTTCCACCTGTTCCCCCCCCAATTAGTCCATTATATGGAGGGTTGCAAACTGCAGGGCAGGCACAACACGCAGCTGGGCATGAGTACCATACTACATATTGAATATGTTTCTACGTGCAGCAGTAAACATAAGGGACAGTAAACAGTCAGTCACTCTTGGGAGGGATGTCTGATCCAGTGTGACACAACATTAATGAAGACCATAACTGTCATCAAAGGTTATCTTGTTAAGATATTTCATAACAGTGGGCTCTATAAGATATACACAGTACACAACTTCTTCATTATTTCTGTCTATATACAGTATACAATATACTGTACAATAAACTTCATTTAACAGACCTCCATTTAAGTGACTTAGGAAATACAGAATGAAACCCGCTGGGTCAACAGACTTTATAACAATGGACAAAGTCTGTTAACTGCAGAATTGTTCATTATATTTACGATCACAGCAAAACAATTGCTTCTGTATCCATCACAACTGCCACTGCTGGCCAGGGTTTATTAAATATACTTAAAGACAATCCTAAAGCGCTGCAGATCACTCATTATAAACGTGATATTGAATGTTCTTGCAATGATCGGTCTTTTATACCCAAGTGAGACATGGTGAACACTGCTAAGTTACTGATAACCTACATAACCTCATAAATAAAACAAACCAAAATGAGAGTAATAACTCACTTCCTCCATTGCTTTAAGGAAGTCCCCTTCCTGCTGTTTAGCCTCATATTCTTCTTGTCCTTTTCTTCCCATCTCTGCAAGACGTACTTGAACATTTTCTTTGTGTCGCTTGCCTCTCTCATGGAACTCTATGCTGGGCTTGTTGTCAGCAATCCAACATTTACAAAAGTCACAAAATTTCCGTGGATTTGACTTCCAGTATTCAGACCTGCAGTGTATAAAAATGCTGCATTAATTTCAGCACAATCTGATGCATTTCAAAACACTTGTTGTTCAACTGTCCATATTTTCACTCATCCAAATTCCTGTATTTGGACATCAACCTTTTCAGGGTCGGCGACCCACACCAGTCGATTAACACCCAGGTACCTATTTGCTGCTAAGTGAACAGGACAACAGGTGTAAGGAAATGTGCCAAAATGTTTCCACGAACCGGGAATCAAACCCAGGCCCTCTGTGTGTGAAGCGAAAGCTTTAGCCACCAGGCCACCGGGGTCAAGGCTACTCAACTACTTTTATTTATTTATTTATTTATTTAGAAATTTTAGCATACATACAGAGGTACAAAAAAAATACAGGTAAGAGCAGCATGCCCAAGCCACTTATATGCATAGCATTACGGGCTGGCTTAAAATTAACTTAAGATTAACTAAGCAATGATGAAATCAGTGATAAGACATTATTGTAAACAGATAACTATAAAGCACAAATGAGTATTACAAAGACAGGTCATATGGTTGCATGCATTGCTGTTTATTCAGTAGAATGGAGTATTCTGTTAGGTAGTGTATTTAAAAAAAATAACAAAGTTAGATTGGGTCCTAGGTTTAACATTTATGTGATATAATTGTGAGTAACATTTTGGATATACAATTTATAAGGTTCAGTTATTCAGTATTTATTTGGTTTTGAGTGAGAAAGTGAACTTTGAGAAGAGACTTGAATTTATAAACAGGTAGTGTTTCTTTTATATTTACAGGTAATGAATTCCAGATTTTAGGGCCTTTTATGTGCATTGAGTTTTTGCATAGCGTGAGATGGACACGAGGAACATCAAAGAGTGATCTGTGCCTTGTGTTATGGTCATGTGTTCTGTTGAGGTTGGCAAGGAGATGTTTGAGGGGAGGGTTAATATCAGAGTTAAGTGTTTTATGTATGTAATAAGTGCAATAATAAGTATGGATGTTTTGTATGGTGAGTAGGTTTAGTGTTTTGAATATTGGTGGAGTGTGTTGCCTGTAGTGGAGCAAAGGTCCACTTGGACAAGTGCCAATGTATGCAAAGGTCCGGTTACATATACATGTATGACTAGTTTAGTAAAATAAATCATTTGATATGGAAATAAATATCTGGAGCATTAAAAAACCAAAAACTAGAAGTCATATTTAGACTGAAAAATAATAGTATAATAAATATGAAAATATTAATCAATTTACTTTAATAAACACAAGCTTGGTGAAACAGTTGTCCTCTGTATTATGAAATGTATTTACTACAGGTCAGCCATCACTAATCCAGAATCATTGAGACCTGTAGAGTGCTGGATTAGTGAATTTGCCGGACTACAAAGTGGCTAGGTTAGAATACACTTAATTAACCTATGAACTGAGACTCTTTCTGCTACATCTTCCTCATTTTCATCACTGCTTTCTCCTCCACTGGTTTGCTGCTGTGGATTTACAACCATCTGCACAATTTCTGAGTCAGTATAATGATGAAATCTGAAATTATGCTAGCTGAAATTAGTGCCGGATTACTGATGGAACAGGATAACTGATTGCTGGATTAGTGATGGCTGACCTGTACTGGAATTTATCTGTATTTATTAAAATAAAACATGTTTTATATCCACTCCACATAAATTAGGAACAACCAGAATGAGGAAATTTTTTAATCAATTTGATTAAACATTGATGTGAAGAATTTGATCACAACACAATTCAATACTAAATACCCCACCAACGTACTTAGTCATAAAAGAGGTGGACACAGCGAATTAAAATCAAACTTGCTAACAAGAAAATGAGAAAACCTGAAATTATACCTTGCACAAATTCAAATGAAATTCAAAGTTGCACCAGGGTCACCAGAATTCCCAGCCCATTCAGTGTATGCATTCCATTCAGATAGAATAATGTATTAATCCCGCTCTTGTGTACCACCTGATCCTGAACATGGTAACAGCTGTTATTTAACTAAGCTTTCTCCTGAAGCCCGCAGTCCAACTAGAACACTCAGAAGGTCCAGATTTGGTCTGCGGGCCGCCAACTGAGTAGCCCTGCTCTAGGTAAACACTTGCAGAAATTTTTTTTTTTATATATATTTTTTTTTTACTGCTTGGCTCACCTCAAATGTTATTCACAAGACTTATTAAAGCCATATAGCATGACCTAATAGAATATTCAGTTTTCTTGTATTCATTGTAACTCATCTAATGACATATGTACTGTTACTGCCTTATTAATCTTAAGTTAGTTTTAAGATTGCCCAAAATCCTCTGCATATAAAGGTGCTTTTGGCATGTACACCCAGCTATTATATTCCTTTGTAAAACATGTATCATGTCAAAATATTTTTCTTTTATTAACACACTGGCCTTCTCTCACCAAGGCAGGGTGGCCCGAAAAAGAAAAACTTTCATCATCATTCACTCCATCACTGTCTTGCCAGAGGCAAAGTGCAGACACTGTACAGTACTTCCCATCTCCAGGACTCAAATCCGGCCTGCCAATTTCCCTGACTCCCTTCGTAAATGTTACCTTGCTCACATTCCAACAGCACATCGAGTCCTAAAAAGCATTTGCCTCTATTCACTCCTATCTAACACACTCATGCATGCTTGCTGGAAGTCAAAGCCTATTGGACACAAAACCTCCTGTACTCCCCTTCCTTCAACCTTTCCTAGGCCTATGCCTACCCTGCTTTCCCTCCACTACAGATTTATACACTCTTGAAGTCATTCTATTTTGTTTCATCCTCTCTACATGTCTGAACCACTTCAACAACCCCTCCTCAGCCCTCTTGGTAATCCCGCGCCTCCTCCTAATTTCCAAACTACGAATTCTCTGCATTATATTCACACCACATATTGCCTTCAGACACGACATCCCCACTGCCTCCAGCCTTCTCCTTGTTGTAACATTCACCACCCGTGCTTCACACCCATATCAGAGCACTGGTATAACTATACTGTCACACTTTCCCCTCTTTGCTTCCATGGACAAAGTTTTTTGTCTCCACAGACCCCTCAGTGCACCACTCACCTTTTTCCCCTCATCAATTCTATGATTCACCTCATCTTTCATACACCCATCTGCTGACACATCCACTCCTAAATATGTATCTGAATACATTCACCTCCTCACCCGCAATCTTATATCCAATCTTTCGTCACCTAATTTTTTTGTCCTCATCACCTTACTCCTTCCTATATTCACTTTTAATTATCAACACTAACCAATTCTTTCATGGATTAATACTCTTCAAAACATGGAAATAAGTCATACGGTTCAATTATATTGTGTCCTTACTGGCTAAATTCCACTGTTAGATTCGTGAAATAGTAATGAATTTGGAATAAGGCATCTTCCTGGTAATTTCATACCCTGGTGGAGGAACAACAGTTCCTGGTGTCATTGTTAACTTATGCTAGGTAGACAGCATATCCCTATGATGCACTGTGTGGTCCCACCTAGTCTTAGATTTTTTCTTCAAAGGCAAGAGGAAGTTGTAATAAGAGTCAAAACGTTGAGAGGTCAAAAACATTGGCATGGGATGTCTTGTAAAGGACCTCAATGGAAATAAGTCACCTTGTCTGATTTTTTGGGTTATCCCAGGTTCTCTACACATATGCTGCTATGTATGATAACCTATGTAACTGTATTTGTGTATACCTGAATAAACTTACTAGTAAGGCACTAAAAATTGTACATGGTAAAATGTTGGACACAGTCATCACCTGCATACTAGCATGGTGGACATAGTCATCACCTGCATACTAGCATGGTGGGCAGTCATCACCTGCATGCTAACATGGTAGGCACAGTCATCACCTGCATACTAGCATGGACGACAGTCATCACCTGCATACTAGCATGTTGGACACAGTCATCACCTGCATACTAGCATGTTGGACACAGTCATCATCTGCATACTAGCATGTTGGACACAGTCATCACCTGCATACTAGCATGGTGGACACAGTCATCACCTGCATACTAGCATGGTGGGCACAGTCATCACCTGCATGCTAACATGGTAGGCACAGTCATCACCTGCATACTAGCATGGACGACAGTCATCACCTGCATACTAGCATGTTGGACACAGTCATCACCTGCATACTAGCATGTTGGACACAGTCATCATCTGCATACTAGCATGTTGGACACAGTCATCACCTGCATACTAGCATGGATGACACAGTCATCACCTGCATACTAGCATGTTGGACACAGTCATCACCTGCATACTAGCATGTTGGACAGTCATCACCTGCATACTAGCATGTTGGACATAGTCATCACCTGCATACTAGCATGTTGGACACAGTCATCACCTGCATACTAGCATGCTGGACACAGTCATCACCTACATACTAGCATGTTGGATATAGTCATCACCTACATACTAGCATGTTGGACAGTCATCACCTACATACTAGCATGTTGGACATAGTCATCACCTGCATACTAGCATGTTGGACACAGTCATCACCTGCATACCAGCATGTTGAACATAGTCATCACCTGCATACTAGCATGTTGGACACAGTCATCACCTGCATACTAGCATGGTGGATAGAGTTAAAAATTAATTTTAATTTAAACACAATGCATATGTAGTGTTATATAGTGAACCATCAGTTTAATGGACTTTGGAAATATTGAACAAAATCCGGTGGAACAACTGATTTGTATACACCGAACAAAGTCCTTTGGTTGCAGAATTGTCCATCATTATTAATATCACAGAAAAGCAATTATTATTATAATCAAAAAGAAGCGCTAAGCCACAAGGGCTATACAGCCCAGAAAAGCAATATCATTCAGATTTAGTGCACAACTAGAATTACTGGACAGTCTTTACCTTATTAATCCATTAAATCAAGGTTTCACTGCATAACTACTTTAAATCTTCTAAAGTCTCTTACATTTTTTAAGGATAACGCCGTTTAAAATTTCTTGAGATGCTGTTGATGCCGTTGACACCACTAGAAGACTAGTATGGTATAATACATGTATCGCAGCCTTGTCACAGGTGACTCAGCAAATCAAAAGAAAGTTAAGATTACAACAGTATCCTCTGTTTGACGGCAGGGTCATGGAGGTCCTAGGGAAGGTTGAGGAGAGCTGTTGGAGTGTGGTTACTGTAGTGGTAGGGTGGTCACAGTGGTGACATGATGGTGGCAGAGCGGTCACAGTGGTGGTAGGGTGTCACAGTGGTGACAGGGTGGTCAAGTGGTGGCAGGGTGGTCGCAGTGGTGGCAGGGTGGTCACAGTGGTGGCAGGGTGATCACAGTGGTGGCAGGGTGGTCACAGTGGTGGCAGAGTGATCACAGTGGTGGCAAGGGTCACAGTGGTGATGGTTGCAAGTAGGTTCATATAGTTGACAACACTTGTAGTAACACAGCAAGTTGTCTGTGAGGTGCAGCACACTAGCAGTGTTGTCACTGGTGTTACTGCCTGCTCAACATTGTCTGCTCAATGCTGCCTGCTTAACGCTGCCTGCTCAACGCTTCCTGCTTAACGTTGCCTGCTTAACGTTGCCTGCTCAACACTGTCTGCTTAATGTTGCCTGCTCAATGCTTCCTGCTTAATGTTGCCTGCTCAACGCTTCCTGCTTAACGTTGCCTGCTTAACATTGCCTGCTCAACGCTTCCTGCTTAACGTTGCCTGCTCAACGCTTCCTGCTTAACGTTGCCTGCTCAATGCTTCCTGCTTAATGTTGCCTGCTCACCGCTGCCTGTTCAATGCTTCCTGCTAAACGTTGCCTGCTCAACGCTGTCTGCTTAATGTTGCCTGCTCAACGCTTCCTGCTTAACGTTGCCTGCTCAACGCTTCCTGTTCAACGATGCCTGCTCAACGCTGTCTGCTTAACGTTGCCTGCTCAACGCTGTCTGCTTAACGTTGCCTGCTCAACGCTGTCTGCTTAACGTTGCCTGCTCAACACTGCCTGCTTAACGTTGCCTGCTCAACATTGCCTGCTCAACGCTGTCTGCTTAACGTTGCCTGCTCAACATTGCCTGCTCAACGCTGCCTGTTCAACGCTTCCTGCTCAACGTTGCCTGCTCAACGCTTCCTGCTTAACGTTGCCTGCTCAATGCTGCCTGCTTAACGTTGCCTGCTCAACGCTGCCTGCTTAACGTTGCCTGCTCAACGCTGCCTGCTTAACGTTGCCTGCTCAACACTGTCTGCTTAACGTTGCCTGCTCAACGCTGTCTGCTTAACGTTGCCTGCTCAACGCTGTCTGCTTAACGTTGCCTGCTCAGCGCTGTCTGCTTAACGTTGCCTGCTCAGCGCTGTCTGCTTAACGTTGCCTGCTCAGCGCTGTCTGCTTAGCGTTGCCTGCTCACTGCTGTGTGCTTAACGTTGCCTGCTCAACGCTGTCTGCTTAACACTGCCTGCTCAGCGCTGTCTGCTTAGTGTTGCCTGCTCAGCGCTGTCTGCTTAGCGTTGCCTGCTCAACGCTGTCTGCTTAGCGTTGCCTGCTCAGCGCTGTCTGCTTAGCGTTGCCTGCTCAGCGCTGTCTGCTTAGCGTTGCCTGCTCAGCGCTGTCTGCTTAGCGTTGCCTGCTCAGCGCTGTCTGTTTAGCATTGCCTGCTCAGCGCTGTCTGCTTAGCGTTGCCTGCTCAGCGCTGTCTGCTTAGCGTTGCCTGCTCAGCGGTCTGCTTAGCGTTGCCTGCTCAGCGCTGTCTGTTTAGCGTTGCCTGCTCAGCGCTGTCTGCTTAGCGTTGCCTGCTCAGCGCTGTCTGCTTAGCGTTGCCTGCTCAGCGCTGTCTGCTTAGCATAGCCTGCTCAGCGCTGTCTGCTTAGCGTTGCCTGCTCAGCGCTGTCTGCTTAGCGTTGCCTGCTCAGCGCTGTCTGTTTAGCGTTGCCTGCTCAGCGCTGTCTGTTTAGCGTTGCCTGCTCAGCGCTGTCTGCTTAGCGTTGCCTGCTCAGCGCTGTCTGCTTAGCGTTGCCTGCTCAGCGCTGTCTGTTTAGCGTTGCCTGCTCAGCGCTGTCTGCTTAGCGTTGCCTGCTCAGCACTGTCTGCTTAGCGTTGCCTACTCAGCGCTGTCTGTTTAGCGTTGCCTGCTCAGCGCTGTCTGCTTAGCGTTGCCTGCTCAGCGCTGTCTGCTTAGCGTTGCCTGCTCAGCGCTGTCTGCTTAGCGTTGCCTGCTCAGCGCTGTCTGCTTAGCGTTGCCTGCTCAGCGCTGTCTGATCACTAATATAACTGCCACTGAGACAACTTTGTTTACAAACAATGATAGTTGTTCACTTGATCAACATTTATATTACTCACAACCAATCAATAATATACACACTAATAAACTTTATTTATTAGTTGAACATATAATAATACAGAGAAGAGTGGCTGTTGCATTTTATTATATATTACAAATAAATCTCGTATGATCAATGGTACTATTTTGACAGTGTTCCATTATTTTGTCTTACTTAATTGGAGGATATTTTTATGTTAATGATATTGAATTATATTAGCGGTAAATTTTTTGTTGGATAGGTTAAGTGAGCGTGTATAGAATGGTATGTATAATAGGTGATTTAGGTTGTGGAGTGGGTGATGTAGGTGTTTTATAAGAGGTTGTTGTAGTGGGTGGGATGCGAGATAAAAATGCGTGCGCCTGCGCAGTGGTAGTTGTATTGTTTGGTTTGATCGATGTGGTGGTGAGGCCAGCCTCTGACACTACCACTTATTATCCTCATTTGATGCCACACAGCTCACTCTCTGTACCCAATGATGGCATCCCAAGATGGTAGGTACACCTGGGAGCAGCTGACACCTGCTCTAACACCCACACCAACACCCACAACACTAGTAAATAATGGTAATAGTGGCGGAGGCTCCACACTCCCGCTGACTCCCACACAAATTATCTCAAACAATGTGATAATAACAAAGAGTTTAGCGGTAAATGAGGGAGATAGCACATGGTGTGTGTGCTGCCACCATCACATAGACAAGGTTAAACACTGGATTAGTAGCTTAGTGTGGTGGGTCAGCCCAGGATAAGTGTGTGAGGGGCAGTGTTGAACCCCATGGCTGACGCTGCCCTCACTCAGTATATTATAATTTACACTCTCGTCTACACAACTGTTAACTCTGATATAAGTTACTTGCCTTCACAACTACTGAGGCACAATATTAACTACTATTACCAACAGCTGACATTTTATGATGACTTAACCTAGCACCATTATAACTGCTCAATAAGTTTTAAATATTACTACCTTAAGATCCTCTTGCCGTGCGGTGTGACCCATACGGGTTTATCATGCTTGTTTCAATCTGATAATTAGGATCCTGTGGCTAGTGTTTTATCATAGTTGTGGCCAGTAATTACTCTGACACTATACTGGATTTCTTAACTATAGTTACCCCCTCCAGGTAACTGCCTTTATGCAAGTGAAGGGCTCTTGATCCAAGTACTGATACATGGCCTCCCTTTTCTTGGCTCAAACCTGATTGCCTGCTGTTTCCCAAATGTTGGATGACCCCCCCTACAGGTTTAGCACTTCTTCCACGAGTATAAGATTAGGTCAGAAAATAAAATTTTTGTTTTTGACTTGACGGATTAGCCACCCGGGGTAAGATAATATAACCCGATAAAGTCTGTACGTCATCAGAGACTGTCTTCCATTGGGGTCCATGAATGTTCTCTTCTAGGATGTGACCCCCAACAGTTAGCGAACACCCAGGTACCTATACACAACCCGCACATAAAAGAGAGAAGCTTACGATGACGGTTCAGTCCGACTTGGACCATTTACAAAGTCACACTGTTACCCAGGTACCTATTTATTGCTAGGTTAACAGGGGCAGCAGATGTAAAGAAACGTGCTGAATATTTCACCTGTGTTGGAGAGCGATCCTGGACTCTCAGTGTGAGAGCTGACGATGCTACCAGTCGAGCCATCAGCACCCACACAAGCACTAATAATAAAATTCTCTACAGTAGCACTAATTTTGTTCAACATAGTTTTCCACTTATTTTTTTGTAATGCTAGTTACAGATAAGTGGGGCAATAAACTTCATTAGCATATATAGTTGGTATATGATGTATAGCTACTTTGTACCACATTGGTTTAGCTCATAACAGAAAGGACCCAAGTTCAATTCTAGGTGGGATGAGAAACATTGGCAAATCTCCTAATACCTGTTCATTTAACCCTTTGGGGTTTCGGCCGTACTAGTACGGTTTACGTCCCTAAATTCTAGCGCCCTCAAATCTAGTGAGAGAAAGCTGGTAGGCTTATATATGAAAGAATGCGTCTTGTGTGGTCAGTGTGCACAGTATAAAAAAATCCTGCAGCAAACAGTGCGTAATGAGAAAAAAAACTTTGACAGTGTTTTTGGATTAAAACAGCGACTTTGCACTGTATTTTCGTATGGTATTTATTGTTGTATTCTAGTTTACTTGGTCTCATTTTATAGAATGGAAGACATATTACAGAAATTGAGATGATTTTGACTGGTTTTACAATGAAAAGTACCTTGAAATTGAGCTCAAAGTAGCAGAAACGTTCGATTTTTACCAAAGTTCAAAAGTAAACAAATCATGCCAAGCGTCCAATACACATCAACTGGTGAGTCCAATATTCTTTCATAAGTACGCTGATATTATTTATACCATTTCTACACTAATGCACTAGTCTGCATAACAGTAAATCTTCTATTTTTTGTAAGAATAAAAATTCAAAGTGGAAAGCCAAAGAAATATAAGAGGGGCATGGGGATGTGACTAGCGAACAGAAAACGTGTTATTTTAGTGCCAGGAATGTCTTTCTTGTTTATGCTGGACCCTATTTGGAAATTGGCATCTTTTGAAATTTGTGTGAAATTGGCAAAATTGCTAAATTCTGACCACCTTATTGGATAGTTGAAATTCAATTCAATTCAAGTTTATTCTCTATAAGGGTTACAATGTGGGGTTTACAGGTTTTGGGTATTGTGTGGCTTACATGTTATAAAATACTAATTACAGAGGGGGCCACTAGGACACCTAGCATGGCTAGGTATTTCGGGCAGACTTAGATTAATTCTTAACATTAAATCCTTACAGAGAGATTAAGGCTAAGTGACTACATCATAATTTGTGAGTTTAGCATTGTGAATGCTTTTGTTTTGGCACAATACAAGGTGTCTATATTGGAGTATCATAGGCAAACTTATGACTAGTTAGGATTTATTATTTTAAGATTAAGATTAGTATTTCTGGGTTTATAGTCAGTGGGTGAGTGAGTGTAATTGCGAACCACCAGCTGGTTATCATGTAGTTAGTTGTCGGGGTGGATCAGGGAGATAAGATGTTTTCTAACTGTAGTTTTGAAAGTGATGAGTGTGTCTGCAGTTCTAGAGTTTTCAGGTAGGGTGTTCCAGATTTTAGGTCCTTTGAAATACATTGTATTTTTGTTAAGGTTTAGTCGAACACGGGGAATGTCATAGAGATGTTTGTGTCTGGTGTTATGCCTGTGGATCCTGTCACAACTATCAAGAAAGCATTTTAGGTCAAGGTTAATATTGGAATTTAAGGTCCTGTAGATATAGATTGCACAGTAGTAAGTGTGGATGTTCTGAACAGGGAGTAAGTTTAGATCAATGAAGAGTGGGGGGGGGTGTGTTTCCAGGGATGGGATTTAGTGATTATTCTTACTGCAGCTTTTTGTTGGGTTATTATTGGCTTAAGGTGTGTTGCTGCAGTTGAACCCCAAGCACAGATAGCATAGGTGAGGTATGGATATATAAGTGAATGGTATAGTGTGAGAAGGGCAGTTTGCGGTACGTAGTATCGTATCTTAGAGAGGATCCCCACCGTTTTGGATACTTTTATTGTTATGTGTTGGATATGGGTGCTGAAATTTAGGTTATTGTTGAGGTATAGGCCAAGGAATTTGCCCTCATTATGCCTGGTAATTAGAGTGTTGTTGATCTTAATGTTAATTTGCGCAACTCCTGCTCTGCTACCAAACATAATGTAGTAGGTTTTGTCAACGTTAAGCGTAAGTTTATTGGCTGTCATCCAAGTCGATATTTTGAGCAGCTCCTCGTTAACAATAGTGTTGAGGGTGGCAAGATTAGGGTGAAAGATGACATAAGTCGTGTCGTCAGCAAAGAGAATGGGGTTCAGGTGTCGAGATACGTTTGGAAGATCATTGATGTATATGAGGAAGAGCAGGGGACCAAGGACACTTCCCTGCAGAACTCCAGTATCAAGTGGCTGTGTTGTTGATGCTGTCTTTAATGGTGACATACCGATACCTATTAGTAAGGTAAGATTTGAAATATGCAAGCGCATGGCCTCTTATACCATAATGGTCAAGTTTGTGGAGTAGGATGCTGTGGTCTACTGTGTCAAAAGCTTTTCTTAGGTCAATAAAAATTCCTAGTGGATATTCCTTATTTTCCAATGCTGTGTAAAGCAGATCTAGCATTTTTATAATTGCATCGTTAGTGCTTTTATTTTTCCAGAATCCAAATTGGCAGGGGTTGAGTATGTTTTGTGACGTTATAAATGAATATAGTCTCCTGTGCATGAGTTTCTCAAAGATTTTGGATAGCAATGGTAAGTTTGATATTGGCCTATAGTTGTTTAAATCTGTAGGGTCACCACCTTTATGTATTGGTGTAACCCTTGCCGTCTTGAGTAGTTTCGGGAAGGTGCTAGCTTCTAGTGACTTGTTAAAAAGCAATGAGATAGTATGCGAGAGGACATGGGCCACTCTCTTGTACAATAATGGTGGGACATGAGAGAGATTCCCTGAGTTATTTTTAAGTGACTTTATAATCTCGGTGACTTCCGTGGGCTCAGTTGGAGCAAGATAGAAGGAATTTGGGAAATTCCCATCTAGGTAGTCCCCGGCATGGGGATTGGTAAGTGGGATTTTATTGGCGAGATTAGAACCTATGGTTGAGAAGAAGTCGTTTATCTTGTTAGCTGTGTCGGTGGGTTGCAGTGGTGTTTCATTAGGTTTAGTTAGGACAATATTCTTGTTTTTTTTCAGTTTGTGGGTCCCTAGAATCTGAGAGAGTGTTTTCCAGGTCTTTTTTATATCTCCTCTTGTGTCAGTGAATCTGCTGGAGTAGTATAGTTGTTTGGCTTTCTTTATTACTTTGGTGAGGACTGATGAATAGTGCTTAAGAATATCTTTGTGTATTAAGCCCTGTCTATATTGCTTTTCATATTGGTGTTTCTTATCAATGGATTTCAGAATGGTGCTGGTTAGCCATGGGCAACCAAGCCGTTTATTTGTGATCTGTTTCGTTTTTATAGGACAATGTTTGTTGTATAGTCTAAGTAGTTTGTTAAGAAAAATGTCTGTCCAGTCGTCAATACCATTGGCCTTGGAGAATTCTGTAGGCCAGTCAACAGTCTCTAGGTTAGCTGTGAACTTCCTTATTGAGGCCTCATCATGGAGTCTAAATGAGACTTTGTTGTATTCAAGTGGTGGTTTACTAATGTTTGTCAAGAGGAAGGTAGGGTAGTGGTCTGTAGTGCTATCTGTGATTATCCCTGATTTAAGGGGGGCTAGTATATTGGTCCATATGTGGTCTATTATGGTTGCACTTGTTTCAGTGAGCCTGGTTGGTTTAGTTATTGTTGGTATGAGAAGTGTGTTGTTCATATTGTTGATGAAATCAGTTACAGGCTGATCATCTAGTAGGCCAAGGTTGATGTTGAAGTCTCCAGCTAAGAGAAGGAGGTGCTTATTCATTTGTCTGTTTGTTATTAGTGCCTTTAATTTCTCACTGAAGTTTGGGATGTTAGTGTGGGGTATCCGGTAAATGGCACTGATTGTTATAGGCGTCTTAAGGTTTTTTACAGTAAAATTAGCAAAAATGTATTTTCCATATTCATCACTAAAGCAATTGGTGCTGATACAAGATAATTGGTTAGAGTAATAGATTGCAATACCACCCTCAACTTGGTATGGTCTGCAGTTGTGGATTGCTGTGTATCCTGGTAGAGGGTAGGTATCTATTGTGTCCTGTTTTAGCCAGGTCTCGGTAAGAATAATGCAGGAGAAGGGTGTCTTTAGTGATTCAAGGAGTGCCAGGAGGTCATCATAGTGTTTGCTTAAGGACCTGATGTTGTAGTTAAGTACTGATAGACTTTTATCATTGTTTAGGATAGTGCTGGCTTGTGATGCTGTGTAGTAAAGGCAGTTACTTTCCAATAGGTTTTGATTGTGTGTCAGATTATGTAGGTTTAGATCAGGGTCAACATGATCAATCATCTTCTAGGTTTAAATTATGGTTATTTATATCCTGAGTTGTGTGTTGAGTTTTAGTACTGATATCTGTAGTGGTGGGAAGTTTGGACAAGTATATAGCTATAGCATTTTGGTCATGTAGAGTATAGTCACTAATACACATAATGAAGTTGGTGTTGTCTATGTGTTGTGCTGGAATGAGCTAAAGTACAACTAGGTATAAACTAATAATATAAAAATACAAATTAAAAATAGCACAAGACTCTCACTTGTAATTGCACTAAGGTCTAATGTAATGACTTTGGTATAGTCTATGTATTGACTTAGAGTGAGCAAGAGTACAACTAGGTTTAATATAATAATGTAGAAATACAAATTAAAAATAGTACCAGGTTCTCACTAGTAATTACACTATGGTCTAATATAATGACTTTGGTACTGACTATGTATTGAGCTAGAATGAGCTATAGTACAACTGAGTTTATAAAAAAGGCACAAGACTCTCAGTTGTAATTGCACTAAGGTGTTGTATAAGTTGTTTACAAGAATTAGAGTATAACTAGATTTAAATTGACAAGATAAAATATACAAGTTAAGGTAGCAAAAGAATAAAAAAAGTAGAAATATATATATATATATATATATATATATATATATATATATATATATATATATATATATATATATATATATATATATATATATATATATATATATATATATATATATATATATATATATATATATATATATATATATATATATATATATATATATATATATATATATATATATATATATATATATATATATATATATATATATATATATATGGTGTGGTAGGTAAGTTTGGGGTGCCAGGTGTAAATGATAATGGGAGCCCTTTGATTGAACTTTGTATAGAAAGGGGTTTAGTTATAGGTAATACATATTTTAAGAAAAAGAGGATAAATAAGTATACACGATATGATGTAGGGCGAAATGACAGTAGTTTGTTGGATTATGTATTGGTAGATAAAAGACTGTTGAGTAGACTTCAGGATGTACATGTTTATAGAGGGGCCACAGATATATCAGATCACTTTCTAGTTGTAGCTACACTGAGAGTAAAAGGTAGATGGGATACAAGGAGAATAGAAGCATCAGGAAAGAGAGAGGTGAAGGTTTATAAACTAAAAGAGGAGGCAGTTAGGGTAAGATATAAACAGCTATTGGAGGATAGATGGGCTAATGAGAGCATAGGCAATGGGGTCGAAGAGGTATGGGGTAGGTTTAAAAATGTAGTGTTAGAGTGTTCAGCAGAAGTTTGTGGTTACAGGAAAGTGGGTGCAGGAGGGAAGAGGAGCGATTGGTGGAATGATGATGTAAAGAGAGTAGTAAGGGAGAAAAAGTTAGCATATGAGAAGTTTTTACAAAGTAGAAGTGATGCAAGGAGGGAAGAGTATATGGAGAAAAAGAGAGAGGTTAAGAGAGTGGTGAAGCAATGTAAAAAGAGAGCAAATGAGAGAGTGGGTGAGATGTTATCAACAAATTTTGTTGAAAATAAGAAAAAGTTTTGGAGTGAGATTAACAAGTTAAGAAAGCCTAGAGAACAAATTGATTTGTCAGTTAAAAATAGGAGAGGAGAGTTATTAAATGGAGAGTTAGAGGTATTGGGAAGATGGAAGGAATATTTTGAGGAATTGTTAAATGTTGATGAAGATAGGGAAGCTGTGATTTCGTGTATAGGGCAAGGAGGAATAACATCTTGTAGGAGTGAGGAAGAGCCAGTTGTGAGTGTGGGGGAAGTTCGTGAGGCAGTAGGTAAAATGAAAGGGGGTAAGGCAGCCGGGATTGATGGGATAAAGATAGAAATGTTAAAAGCAGGTGGGGATATAGTTTTGGAGTGGTTGGTGCAATTATTTAATAAATGTATGGAAGAGGGTAAGGTACCTAGGGATTGGCAGAGAGCATGCATAGTTCCTTTGTATAAAGGCAAAGGGGATAAAAGAGAGTGCAAAAATTATAGGGGGATAAGTCTGTTGAGTGTACCTGGTAAAGTGTATGGTAGAGTTATAATTGAAAGAATTAAGAGTAAGACGGAGAATAGGATAGCAGATGAACAAGGAGGCTTTAGGAAAGGTAGGGGGTGTGTGGACCAGGTGTTTACAGTGAAACATATAAGTGAACAGTATTTAGATAAGGCTAAAGAGGTCTTTGTGGCATTTATGGATTTGGAAAAGGCGTATGACAGGGTGGATAGGGGGGCAATGTGGCAGATGTTGCAAGTGTATGGTGTAGGAGGTAGGTTACTGAAAGCAGTGAAGAGTTTTTACGAGGATAGTGAGGCTCAAGTTAGAGTATGTAGGAAAGAGGGAAATTTTTTTCCCAGTAAAAGTAGGCCTTAGACAAGGATGTGTGATGTCACCGTGGTTGTTTAATATATTTATAGATGGGGTTGTAAGAGAAGTAAATGCGAGGGTCTTGGCAAGAGGCGTGGAGTTAAAAGATAAAGAATCACACACAAAGTGGGAGTTGTCACAGCTGCTCTTTGCTGATGACACTGTGCTCTTGGGAGATTCTGAAGAGAAGTTGCAGAGATTGGTGGATGAATTTGGTAGGGTGTGCAAAAGAAGAAAATTGAAAGTGAATACAGGAAAGAGTAAGGTTATGAGGATAAAAAGATTAGGTGATGAAAGATTGAATATCAGATTGGAGGGAGAGAGTATGGAGGAGGTGAACGTATTCAGATATTTGGGAGTGGACGTGTCAGCGGATGGGTCTATGAAAGATGAGGTGAATCATAGAATTGATGAGGGAAAAAGAGTGAGTGGTGCACTTAGGAGTCTGTGGAGACAAAGAACTTTGTCCTTGGAGGCAAAGAGGGGAATGTATGAGAGTATAGTTTTACCAACGCTCTTATATGGGTGTGAAGCGTGGGTGATGAATGTTGCAGCGAGGAGAAGGCTGGAGGCAGTGGAGATGTCATGTCTGAGGGCAATGTGTGGTGTGAATATAATGCAGAGAATTCGTAGTTTGGAAGTTAGGAGGAGGTGCGGGATTACCAAAACTGTTGTCCAGAGGGCTGAGGAAGGGTTGTTGAGGTGGTTCGGACATGTAGAGAGAATGGAGCGAAACAGAATGACTTCAAGAGTGTATCAGTCTGTAGTGGAAGGAAGGCGGGGTAGGGGTCGGCCTAGGAAAGGTTGGAGGGAGGGGGTAAAGGAGGTTTTGTGTGCGAGGGGCTTGGACTTCCAGCAGGCATGCGTGAGCGTGTTTGATAGGAGTGAATGGAGACAAATGGTTTTTAATACTTGACGTGCTGTTGGAGTGTGAGCAAAGTAACATTTATGAAGGGATTCAGGGAAACCGGCAGGCCGGACTTGAGTCCTGGAGATGGGAAGTACAGTGCCTGCACTCTGAAGGAGGGGTGTTAATGTTGCAGTTTAAAAACTGTAGTGTAAAGCACCCTTCTGGCAAGACAGTGATGGAGTGAATGATGGTGAAAGTTTTTCTTTTTCGGGCCACCCTGCCTTGGTGGGAATCGGCCGGTGTGATAATAAAATAAAAAAATAAATATATATATATATATATATATATATATATATATATATATATATATATATATATATATATATATATGTATATATATATATATATATATATATATATATATATATATATATATATATATATATATATATATATATATATATATACGTATATATATATATATATATATACGTATATATATATATATATATATATATATATATATATAAATATATAGATATATATATATATATAGATATATACATATATATATATATACATATATACATATATATATATATATATATATACATATACATATATATATATATATATATATATATACATATATATATATATATATATATATATATATATACATATATATATACATATATATATATATATATATATATATATATATATATATATATATATATATATATATATATATATATATATATATATATATATATATATATATATATATATATATATATATATATATATATATATATATATATATATATATATATATATATATATATATATATATATATATATATATATATATATATATATATATATATATATATATATATATATATATATATATATATATATATATATATATATATATATATATATATATATATATATATATATATATATATATATATTATATATATGTATATATATATATATATATATATATATATATATATATATATATATATATATATATATATATATATATATATATATATATATATATATATATATATATATATATATATATATATATATATATATGAGGTAGTTGGTACTAGTTAGCAAAAGATAGTTAAGGGCCTTGAACAATAATATAATTGAAATATACACTAATTGCACACACAATATAGTCACTAAGATATGAAAACAATCTTAGAGTAGGACTTATAATATAAACTTATAATATAAAAATACAAATTGAAATGGTACTTGCAATTGCACTAGGGTCTGGTATATGTTGTTGACAAGATCAAGAGTATAACTAGATTTAAATTGACAAAATAAAATTCACAATTAAAGTACCAAAAGAATAATAGTAAAAAATAACAATGGTAATGTCTTGGTTATAATATGATAGTAAGATGGTAGACAGGTACACAGGTACAAAGGATAATATAAAGGTTGGAGTTGAATATACAAACTTGAAAATTTGGTATTAAAACAGATAAAGGTAATTAGACAAGTAATGGTTATTAAATGTCAAAAATGTTGAGAGTAAAATCATAGTAAAAATGGTAATTATTAATTTTAGTAAGTAATATCAATTGATAGTATTTAAAAAAATATGAGGTAGTAATATGGACAGAGAAAGTATCAATTCAGCTAATGTTTAAGCAAACAACAGTAAATAAGAAAATTACATAAGGTGACTTATGCTTACTAGTAAAATCACAAAATGAGGTAGTTGATTATTTAATTACTAAGAGATTGTACAATGAAATTTGAACAATAATGGAGCAAAACATACACTACACTACGTAGGCTTTTAGGTTGGACATTGTTTAGTTATTCTCTGTAAGATTAGTATCCCTGAGAAATCGTGATAGATCATTCTCGTTCATGATTGTGTACAGTTGACCTACATTTGTTTTCCTAACTAGAATTTTCCCATCCCGTGTGAAGCATTGGTGTATTGTGTCATTATTCTCCCGCTTAAGTTTTCTGACTCTATACAGGAGGTTCTGACGTTTTTTGGTAAGACACTCGTTTATGTATACCTCTTTCTTTACTTTAATAGATGCAATAATTAAGTCTTTTTTCCTGTCATGTGAGTGGAATCTAAGCATAACACTTTTTCTACTATGGGATCCTAGTAACCTGGCTTCTTTTATTTCTGACTCTGGTACTGTAACTTTTGTTTGGTCCTTTATGATCTGCAGATCACCAGATCACCAGATCTTCAATAAAGGTAAGTGTCATGTAATTGTACATGTCTTCTTCAGTTTGTGTGTATTAAAATTAATATTTCATGTGGTAAATTTTTTTTTTTTTTTTTTCAATACTTTGGGGTGTCAGGAATGGATTAATTTAATTTCCATTGTTTCTTATGGGAAAAATGAACTCGACTAATGATAATTTCGACTAACGATAATTTCGACTAACGATGAGCTCTCAGGAACGGATTAATATCGTTGGTCTAGGGTCCACTGTACATTTATTACTTACCTTAAAATATTTTCATTCTTAGCTTATAGCTGGTGGTGAATATATTTATTGTAGGAAGTCTGAATAAATGAAGAATGGGTGTCTTTTTTATAAGATTTTCATCCAGTATATGTATGTATAGTGTATTTGATTTAGTTTGTTTTCAAATATGTAATATACTGTGTACTGTACCATATGTATTTTATTGTATTGCATGAGCTTGTTAGTTCTTATCCTAGTTTACCAGTTGTTTAGTTTATCATTATCTCTTTCATTTGGGCAGTAAAGTTTGATATGATTATAGTGGTGCCACCAGCAATGACGGATATAAGTAGGTCCAGGATGATGCTTCCCAAGACACCGGTATTCACTGATAAAGTAGCTGCTGATGTTTATGGTTAAGCATTTATATGTACTGCTGAAGTAAGATAGTATGTATACTGTAGTATGTGTGTATTGTTCCCTGTATGATCCATGGTGTTTACCTGGAGTTTACCTGGAGAGAGTTCCGGGGGTCAACGCCCCTGCGGCCCGGTCTGTGACCAGGCCTCCTGGTGTGCTTTAGTTTGAGAAGAATTTACAAAAGTGTCAAACATTTCGAGGTTCTAGTTGAATGTAAACATAGTACATTAAAATATGTACTGTTAGTTCCCTATTTCCACTGCCTCTATATTCACTTATTTTGGTACACCTACCATCTGTCTTACGACTGAGTTCGGTTCCGAGAAACCGGTCGTAAGCCAAAATGGTCGTAAGTCGAACTTTACTACTGAATATCAACAAAACATTTTTGTAATGACTTTATTTTATTGTTTTATTTTGGTATTTCATGTTTTACTTTACTTTTTATGCTGTAAGTACTGTGTTTTATACTGTAAGGTTTAGGATAAACACTGTGTACAACACAAATAGTTGTTTATTTCCCAGAAATTTGGCATAAAAAACACAGTCGTAAGTCGAGTGGTCGTAAGTCGAGCAGGTCGTAAGTCGGATGGTAGGTGTATTTCCTCTGAAGGGGAGGGGGGGATGCTTTATTTGATCATTACAGTGATAAGTCTTATAAAGTTTTTCTTCTCTTTTTTAGTAAATGTCTACAGGAGAAGGGGTTACTAGCCCATTGCTCCTGGCATTTTAGTCGCCTCATACGACACGCATGGCTTACGGAGGAAAGATTCTTTTCCACTTCCCCATGGACAATAGAAGAAATAAAGAAGAACAAGAGCTATTTAGAAAAAGGGGAAAAACCTAGATGTATGTATATATATATATGCATGTGCGTATCTGTGAAGTGTGACCAAAGTGTAAGTAGGAGTAGCAAGATATCCCTGTTATCTAGCGTGTTTATGAGACAGAAAATGAAACCAGCAATCCTACCATCATGCAAAACAGTTTCAGGTTTCTGTTTCACAGTCATCTGGCAGGACGGTAGTACTTCCCTGGGTGGTTGCTGTCTACCAACCTACTACCTTAATGAATGATGGTGAAAGTTTTTCTTTTTCGGGCCACCCTGCCTTGGTGGGAATCGGCCAGTGTGATAATAAAATGAAATAAAATACAGTGATAAGTCGGGAAACAAAATGGTTTGTGCATCCCCTTCCTTCCTCAAATGAAGGAAACATAAGATGCAAGTACAGGTGGCCCTCCACATTCGCGAGTTACACTTTCTCGAGCTTTGAACATTCATGAATTCCTGGCCGCCCAATCATATTTATGCTTCCTGCCGCGTCCCTACTGCTCTCTTACCCTCTCAACCGGCAGCCAGCCTGCCACTCACTCAGTCATTGTCCAGTTACTCTTTGCGTTGGTCTGTGCTGTGTGTGTCCTACTGTACACGCGTGTTTGTGTGGTGGTGCAAGTATTTCCCCCTCAAGCGAGCAATAACCGCTGTTGATGAGCTAACCCTTGAGTGCTCAAAGAAAGTCATGAATCTGGAGGAGAAGGTGAAATTGCTAGACAAGTGTAGGGCAGGTTATTTGAGCAGTTTTGTCAATGGAAAATTATTTAATGTAAATGAAAGCACAGTGCACTCTGTCAAGAAAAATGAGGCCAAGATAAGGGTGGCATTAGCATCTACTGCTCCTCCCTCAGCCAAGCAAGTGTCACAAGTAAGAAACAGTGCCATGTCTAAGATGGAATCAGCATTATTTGTGTGGATTTCAGACCAAAGTAGAAAAGGAAATCCCTTAGGCAGCAATGTTTTATGATTGTTCATGGTTCAATAGGTTAAGGAAGCAGTATTGTTAAGTAAATTATATTACAGTGGACCCCCGCATAATGATTAGCTTCCAACTCGACCAATTATGTAAGTGTATTTTTGTAAGTGCTTTTGTAGGTGTATTTTTGGGGGTCTGAAACGGACTAATCTAATTCACAATATTTCTTATGGGAACAAATTCGGTCTATAACGGCACCCAAAGAGACTTCTGGATTGAAATAATATCGTTATGTGGGGGTCCACTGTATTATATTTATGTATTATATTTCCCTACAATATATTTGTGCACCAAACATTTGTGAATTTTTAACATTTGCTAGGTTCTTCATCCACTAACCCTGGTGAATGTGGAGGGCCACCTGTTAATGTGCAGTGGAAAAGGAGACTTAACTGGGTACTTTTTTTTTTTTAATACCCCCCCCCCCAAAAAAAAAAAAAGCTTTAACCATCATTCACACTATCACTGTCTTTGCAGAGGCACACATACGACAGTTTAAATGTGTCTCCAAACAACAAATATTCCAAACCCCTCCTTTAGAGGGCAGGCTGTAATGATTGAAAACCAAAATCTTGTCATTGTGGTTGTATACAAGCCTCCGGATGCAACTTTTCAGCAGTTCCAGGAACTGAGACCCAAAATTTGGTCATCTCAAAAATCTCTAATATTATCCTAACACCACAAGACTTTGAAAAGGCAATAAATGACATGCCCATGTACTCTGTCCAAGGCCCAGACTCACGGAACTCTGTGTTCATAAAGAACTGCAAGAAGCCCCTGTCACGTGCCTTCAGCAGTCTATGGAGAGGGAGCATGGACACGGGTCATCCCACACTCGCTAAAACCAACAGATATAGCCCTACTCTACAAAGATGGCAGTAAAGCCATTGCAGAGAATTACAGACCAATAGCACTAAGATCCCATATCATAAAAATCTTTGAAAGGGTTCTAGGAAGCAAGATTGCCAACCACCTAGATACCCATCACTTACACAACCCAGGGCAACAAGGGTTTAGAGCAGGTCACTCCTGCCTGTCATGTTTAAGGAGTAACAGGAAAAGTTGGTAGGTGGATCTATAACTTCCTGAAAAATAGAACACAGAGTAATAGTAAGCAGAATAAAGTCCGAGGCAGCTACATTGAAAAGCTGTTCCACAAGGCACAGTACTCGCTCCTATCCTATTCCTCATCTTCATATCTGACACTGACAGATGTAAACCATAGCTCCGTGTCTTCCTTTGTGGATGACGCCCGAATTGCCATGACTGTGTCCTCCATCGAAGACATCACAAGACTCCAAGTGGACATCAACCAAATCTTCAAATGGACCACTCAAAACAATATGAAGTTCAGTGAAGAGAAATTTCAACTATTCAGGTATGGAACACTTAAGGAAATTAAAACTGTATCAGGGTATACAACAAATTCTAACCATGCAATAGAGGGAAAAGTAATGTGAAGGACCTGGGAGTGATAATGTCATAGGATCTCACCTTCAAAGACCTACTGCATCTGCTAGGAAAATGATAGGATGGATAATGAGAACCTTCAAAACTAGGGATGCCAAGCCCATGATGATTCTCTTCAAATCACTTGTTCTCTCTAGGCTGGAATACTACTGTACACTAACTGCCTCCTTCAAGGCTGGTGATATTGTTGACCTGGAGAGTGTACGAAGAAATTTCACGGCACACACAAGTACGATAAGGCACCTAAATTACTGGGAACGGTTGAAGTCCCTTGATTTGTATTGCCTGGAATGCAGGTGGGAGAGATACATGATAATACACGCTTGGAAAATCCAAGAGGGATTAGTACCAAACTTGCACACGAAAATCACTACCAATGAAAGCAAAAGACTTGGCAGGAGATGCAACATTCTCCAATGAAAAGCAGGGGCACCATGAGTACACCGAGAGACAACACAATAAGTGTCAAGGGCCCAAGACTGTTCATCTGCCTCCCTGCATACATAAGGGGGATTACTAGTAGACCCCTGGCTGTCTTGAAGAAGGCACTGGACAGGCACCTAAAGTCAGTACCTGACCAGCTGGGCTGTGGTTCGTATGCCAGTTTGCGTGCGGCCAGCAGTAACAGCCTGGTTGGTCATACAATCACAGAATTATTATTGTGCAGATTTTGAGATTGTTTTAATAATGTATATGACACACAAGCTACTATTTAGATTTTTTATGACCGACAGATCTTGGCTTTGGTACACATTTAATATACAGTGGACCTACAGTTAACGTCTTTAATCCATTCCAGAGAGCTAGGCTTTAACCAATTTAGCTTTTAACCAAATTAATTTTCCCCATAAGAAATAATGGAAATCCAATTAATCCATTCCAGACACCCAAAAGTATTAACGGTTAAATGGTCCAAACGTATATATACGTTCTCTCGTGTAGCGCCCTGAATTTTTTGAGAAAAAAAATCATTTTTTTAATAGGAAAAAAGAGCATATGGTACCCAGGCGTCCCCAATTTTTTTCATATGGCGCAGAGTGAGTGCGCACACCCATTCTCTCGTGTCTAGGCGACTCAGGCTTATCGTGCCAGTGTTGAATGAATGACAAAGGAAACGTATATATACGTTTGGGGCGCTACGCAAGAGAATGTATATATACGTTTGGACCATTTAAGGGTTAAACAAAATATTTTTTTTACATGAAATATACATTTCCCTACACAGAAAACAGTGATACATGCACAATAAACATTATTGAAATGACACTTACCTTTATTGTGGAATTGTTGATGAGTGATGAGATGGTAGGAGGGCAGGTATTCTATTGTTTGGAAGGGGAATCCCCTTCCATAAAGACTTCAGGTAACAAGTCCTTTTCTGGGGTTACCTCCCTTCTTTGTTTTTTAATGCCACTAGGACCAGCTTGAGAGTCACTGGACCCCTGTCACACAAAATATCTGTCCAGAGAGCTCTGTTTCTCACATCCCTTTAAGATTTCCCTAAAATGGGCTACAAGAGTGTCATTGTACAAGTTGCCAATATGGCTTGCAACAGCTGTGTCAGGATAATATTCATCCATAAATGCTTGAACCTTTGTAAACATTGTACTCATTTTCTTAATCTTTGACGAAGGCAACTTCCTCCGTCTCTTTTCCTCCTCCTTTGAAGGAAATCCCTAAGCTTTGGTCTGTTGCTGCTGCACCTCAAGCTCTTGCAGCTCTGTAGTGGTTAGCTTTTCATCATCGTCCCCACCAACGCTTCCACATCCTCCCCACTAACCTCCAGCCCCATGGACTTCCCCAATGCCACAATAGATTCCACAACTGGCATAGGCTCCTTAGGGTCAGCCCCAAACCCTTCAAAATCCCTCTCTTGTACACATTGTGGCCACAATTTTCTCCAAGCAGAGTTCAAAGTCCTGCAAGTCACTCCCTCCTAAGCCTTATCTATAAGGTTTATGCAACTGAGAATACTGAAGTGATATTTCCAGAACTCTCTTAGGGTCAATTCAATGTCTGAGGTCACTTCAAAGCCCTTTTGAAACACTGCTGTGGTGTACAGTTTTTTGAAATTTGAAATGACCTGCTGGTCCATGGGCTGCAGGAGAGGAGTGGTATTAGGAGGCAAAAACTTGACTTTGATGAAGCTCAACTCCCCTGCAATTTGCTCTTGCAAGTCGTGAGGATGAGCAGGAGCATTGTCCATTACCAGGAGGCACTTGAGGTCCAATTTATTTTCCAGGAGATACTGTTTCACAGTGGGGCCAAACACATCATAGAACCAGTCATTAAACATGTCTCTAGTGACCCATGCCTTACTGTTTGCTCTCCACATCACACACAATTTACTCTTGATGACATTGTTTTTCTTGAACACTCTGGGAGTTTCAGAGTGATACACTAGTAAAGGCTTCACTTTTCAATCCCTACTAGCATTACTACACAACATTAGAGTAAGCCTGTCTTTCATAGGCTTGTGTCCTGGGAGTGCCTTCTCCTGAGTAATGTAGGTCCTGTTTGGCATTTTCTTCCAAAACAGGCCTGTTTCATCGCAAACACTTGTTGGGGTTTTAATTTTTCAGTGTCTATGTACTCCTTAAAGTCCTGCACATATTTTTCAGCTGCTTTTTTGTCAGAACTGCCTCACCATGCCTTATCATCGTGAATATCAAAATGGTATACAATACCAACAGGTTGGTAGGTAAAACACATAGGCAGCAGTTAAGCAACTTTATTCCGAAACGTTTCACCTACACAGTAGGCTTCTTCAGTCGAGTACAGAAAGTAGGCAGGAGCAGTAAAGACATGAAGACGATGTAATCAATCCACATCTCTACTGCTCCTGCCTACTTTCTGTACTCGACTGAAGAAGCCTACTGTGTAGGCGAAACGTTTCGGAATAAAGTTGCTTAACTGTTGCCTATGAGTCTTACCTACCTACCATGCCACTACAATTCTTAAATCTCTCAAACCAGCCTTTGCTGGCCTTAAATTCATCAACAGCAGCACTATTTGCAGGCATTTTCTTAATGAAATCCTCATGCAACTGCCTTGCCTTTTTTCACATATTATTGACTGAGAAATACTATCTCCTGATAATTGTTCCTCGTTTATGCACACCAACAACAGCCTCTCCACATCTTCGAGTATTTGCCATCTCTGTTTTGTAAGCACACTTGCACCTTTGCAACAACAGCTTCCTAATTGTTTTTTTGTTGCGCAAGATAGTAGTGATGATTGAATGGGGTTTGTTGTATAACTTTTCCAACTCCGAGATACACGCTCCACTCTCATACTTTTCTATTATCTCCTTTTTTAATTCGATAGTACACCTCACCGTTTTTACCACAGGGTTGGCACTAGAAGCTTTCTTTGGGACCATGGTGGCTTATTTAGCAGTTACAAGCACTAAAAACAATGGAATAATACAAAATATATCGCATGTACGCGTGGAACCGTCCTCAGTGGCATGTAAACAGTGGCACACTGGCTGGTACACGGGGTGAGTGGCTGGGCTCGCTCAGGGCGCCGTGCGGACACATTCGGGACGAAAGCTCCTAACCAAGTTTTTAGATGTTATCTGAGCCAATTTTTTTATGCCAAAGCGAGGCGTTATCCGATTTTGGCGTTATCCAATGTAGGTGTTAACTGAGGGTCCACTGTATAATATATAGTGGAACCTTGGTTTTCGTCGAATTTGGTTTTCAACAATTTTTTTTGTCAAAATGTTTTCAGTTTTCTTTTGTCACCTTGGTTTTTGTGCAGGTACACTTTAAAATCACTAAGAGTGTCCCTCTAGTCTTAATGTTGTAGTAATAATACTAATACGTAATAATAATCACTCTTGGGCACATTAAATGTCTTACTTTATGTTAATATAGACATTTTCATTAATTGATCTGATATTTTCTTCAAAATTTTGAAAGAAACGTTGCATAGCCCTACATTAAGACTGCAAATATTTTAAGGTAAGTAATGAATGTATTGTGTATGTACAGTGGACCCCCGGTATACGATATTAATCCTTTCCTGAGAGCTCATCGTATGCCAAAATTATCGGAAGGCGAATTAATTTTCCTCATAAGAAATAATGGAAATCAAATTAATCCGTGCAAGACACCCAAAAGTACTATGAAAAAAAAAAGTTTTACTGCATGAAATATTAAGTATAATGCACACAAACTGAAGAAGATATGCATAGTTAGTAGTACTCTACTAACAATAGAATACATGACACTTACCTTTAATGAAGATCTGGTGATGATTGATGGGATGGGAGGAGGGGAGAGTGTCGAGATTGTTAATGTTTAGAAGGGGAATCCCCTTCCATTAGGACTTGAGGTAGCAAGTCCTTTTCTGGGGTTACTTCCCTTCTTTTAATGCCACTAGGACCAGCTTGAGAGTCACTGGACCTCTGTCGCACAACAAATCTGTCCATAGAGCTCTGTACCTCCCATTCCTTTAAGATTTGTCTAAAATGGGCCACAACATTGTCATTGTAATAGTCACCAGCACGGCTTGCAATAGCTGTGTTAGGGTGATTTTCATCCATAAAAGTTTGCAGTTCAACCCACTTTGCACACACTTCCTTAATTTTTGAAGTAGGCACAATGGATTCCACAACTGGCATAGGCTTCTCAGGGTTAGCCCCAAACCCTTCAAAATCTTTCTTAATTTCCATACTAATTCTCACCCTTTTTACCACAGGGTTGGCACTAGAGCTTTCTTGGGGCCCATGGTGATAATATGGAGTGTACCGAATGTATGCTTTGATGCGAGCACACTGGCTGGCTTGTAAACACTGGCACTCACGTGGACATGTCCCGGACGAATCGTGTGTGGCGGGCTTTTAACGAGTGGCGAGGCAAAATTTTTGCGTTAAAATGTATCAAATGCCGGATTTAACGTATACCAATGCCATCGAATGCTGGGGGTCCACTGTATTTTACTTTTTATGGTGTTGTTTAATGCCTAGTTCTATTTTTAACTTAATATTAGTATAAATTTGACAACCCTATGCCTGTTGTGGAATCTATTGTGGCTTTGGGGAAGTCCATGGGGTTGGATGTGAGTGGCCAGGATGTGGAAGAGTTGGTGGATGACCACAGGGAAGAGCTAACCACTGAAGAGCTGCAACACTACAGTTATTCTCTAAAATGTATTTTATGTTAATATTTATGGGTGGAATGGATTAATTGGATTTACAGTAGACCATTATTTAGCACAAGTTTATTTGGCACGATTTGAGTATAGCATGATTGAAGAATTGTGGCACAATTTTATGTAACAAGTCATATGATGAATTTAACACAGTTCAGTTTGCGGGAAGGTAAAAAAAACTTCCCTTTTCCTCAAGTGGCCGCCTTGTGGTTCAGCTGGGGAGAACCCCCCTCTCCCCGACACCACCCCACCATCAAAGCATTCTTACTTCATACATGTCCAGTCCAACTTCTCTGCTACAAGCTTGTGATTGTGAATTGTGTTTTGATCTTTTAATTGCTATATCTTGTATCTACCAAGCAATCACGACACCCAGTAAGCATACCAGTGTTGCTCAAAGTGGCAAGAAAAGGTGTAAACATTTAAGTCTTAGAATTAACGAAGGAAACAAAGATATTAGACAAGACATCCTGTGGCCATAATGAAGTGTTACTTGGTACACACAAAAAAGGTAAACGTAAGTTTGTGTGACTAACTTAGTGACTGACTGCTTACTGAATGACTGAGTGACTTGACTGACTTACCGAATGAATTGACTGACTTACTGAATGAAATGACTGACTTACTGAATGAAATGACTGACTTACTGAATGACTTGACTGACTTACTGAATGACTTGACTGATTTATTGAGTGACTTGACTGACTCATGAAATCGTAATGACACGATTGCAAACAAACCATACCACAGGCGGGGATAGAACCCGCGATCAGAGAGTCTCAAAACTCCAGACCGTGGCTAATGCGATGGTCTGGAGTTTTGAGACTCTCTGATCACAGGTTCTATCCCTGCCCGTGGTATGGTTTGACTTGACTGACTTAGTGAATGAATTGACTGACATACTGAATGACTTGACTGACTGAATGACAAAGTTAGACACTCCAGTACAACCATCAACTTCAATACCAGAACCTCTACCATCCACCTCAGACCAGTAGGGCCACAACATAACTCTCCACTCACTTCACAATCATCCACAAACACCAGCACCCACAATTTAAGGTAAGAAATACTATTATTTCTGTTACATTTGTAGTCTTAAGCAGTAAAAACAACATAATATGTACATCACAATAATGAACTACAATTACATATTCACTTTTATTTTTGTAAGATGTGGAGGCCTAAAAAAAGTTTTTGGATTTTTTGGGGCTCTCAGGAACGTAACCCTATTTTTCCATACGTTCTTCAGTTCGTCTAACACGGTTTTACCTAACCCGTTATTTTCAGAAAAGTAACTACCGTCTTAAATAACGGTCTACTGTACATTATTTCTTGTGGGAAATATTGCTTTAGTTTTTATTGAATTTGGTTTTTGCACTCTTGGAACGAATTAGAAATGAAAACCGAGGTTCCACCGTATTTAGTGTATTACTGTCATATTTTTTTATATTTACCAAATTGTTCCATATAACTGCAATTCATGTTTTTCACAGCTACTCCACCATTTAAGGCTTTAATATACCAAATCAAAGTATTTTTCTACAGACCTGGGGATGCTCTGGTACGGAGTGACAGGGGTGTCGTTCAACCCAGCTGATCCTGCTGAGGTGATGCTTAACACAGGCACAGCAGCTCCACTTCTGTCAGATCATCCAAGACCACTTGTTCCTACACCAGTCTCCTATAGTGACCCTATGCCCACCCAGCATACACAGATGGTATGATAGCACTATAAGTAAAGAATGTCAGTTTTTTATATAGTACATATAAGGAAAAACTATATTAACCCTTTAACTGTCCACAATGGGAGCCAGCAGGCCACCAGCAACAATAGCCTGATTGACCAGGCAAGTACTAAATGAGCATGGCTCATGACCAGACTCTGGGAGTAGAAAAGCTGTCAGAACTCATCAAAGCAGGGGACCAAACTGTGGGTCACATGTATACTAGTACACTTAATTTTCATGCCTTCAAATATGCCACCTGCCACCATTTTAGGTGTCAGCTTGACTGAGTCACCTACCATCTTCTCACACACTTGTGGATAAATATCTAGCACCAGGAGGGCCCACACAGTGCATTATGGGTAGCATTGCCTCGGTAGCACATGTAAATGACAAGTAGGACTTGTTTTCCCACCAACTTCCCTGCCTGCAAACAGGATGTGGAATTGGCATGAAGATGCCTTATTTGCTCCAAATTGATCACTATTTCATGATACAGTGGAATTCACCTTAAAATAAAAGTTGTAAATTTAACTTAGGATAACCCAATGCTGTCACTGTGAGTCATTGCCATGTTATGAGAGTATCATTCATTGAAGCAATTACAGTGGATATCCGATAAAATGAATCAGTAGGGGGGAAAGGGTTATCCAGTTTATTGAAAAATTCGATATATTGAAAGTTTTGATTAAGTAGATGTAGTCTGCTGTATTGATGGACAACAAGATGTGCTAAGAATAAACTGGGGTTCAGTACAGTACAGTAATTTCCCCGGTGGATAGATAAGCTTACAAATGTACAGTAGAGTGCAGTATTCCCATAGGGGTCTTGTAGTGACCCAGAATAATTTATTCTAAGTCAGAGGAACTGTAAAACTCGAGCAGTAACAGTGCAGATAGTGTAGGAGATATACAGTTAGATAGTGTGGGAGATATATAGGTAGATAGTGTGGGAGATATACAGGTAGATAGTGTGGGAGATACACAGGTAGATAGTGTGGGAGATATACAGGTAATGTGGCAGATATACAAGTAGATAGTGAGGGAGATATACAGGTAGATACTGTGGGAGATATACAGGTAGATAGTGTAGGAGATATACAGGTAGATAGTGTGGGAGATGTACAGGTAGATAGTGTGGGAGATATACAGGTAGATAGTGTGGAAGATATACAGGTAGATAGTGTGGGAGATATACAGGTAGATAGTGTTGGAGATATACAGGTAGTGTAGGAGATACACAGGTAGTGTAGGAGATATACAGGTAGATAATGTAGGAGGTATACAGGTAGATAGTGAGGGAGACATACAGGTAGATAGTGAGGGAGATATACAGGTAGATGGTAAGGAAGATATACAGATAGATAGTGAGGAAGATATACAGGTAGATGGTGAGGAAGATACGCAGGTAGATGGTGAGGGAGATAGACAAGTAGTTAGTGATGGAAATATACAAGTAGATAGTGAGGGAGATATACAGGTGGATAGTGATATACAGGCTACCACAGGTCAATGGTGAGGGAGATTTACAGGTAGAGGGTGAGGGAGATATACAGGTAGATGGTGAGGGAGATATACAGGTAGATAGTGAAGGAGATATACAGGTAGATAGTGAAGGAGATATACAGGTAGATAGTGAAGGAGTTATACAGGTAGATAGTAAAGGAGATATACAGGTAGATAGTGAAGGAGATATACAGGTATATAGTGAAGATATACAGGTAGATAGTGAGGGAGATATACAGGTAGTGAGGGAGATATACAGGTAGATAGTGAAGGAGATATACAGGTAGATAGTGAAGGAAATACACAAGTAGATAAGGAGATATACAGGTAGATAGGGAGATATACAGGTAAATAGTGAGATATACAGGTAGATAGTGAAGGAGATATACAGGTAGATGGTGAGGAAGATATACAGGTAGATGGTGAGGAAGATATACAGGTAGATAGTGAAGGAGATATACAGGTAGATAGTGAAGGAGATATACAGGTAGATAGTGAGGGAGATATGCAGGTAGATGGTGAGGGAGATATACAGGTAGATGGTGAGGGAGATATACAGGTAGTGTGCGGGAGATATAAGGTAGATGGTGAGGGAGATATACAGGTAGATAGTGAGGGAGATATACAGGTAGATAGTGAAGGAGATATACAGGTAGATAGTAAGGAAGATATACAGGTAGATAGTGAGGGAGATATGGAGGTAGATAGTGAAGGAGATATACAGGTAGATGGTGAGGAAGATATGCAGGTAGATAGTGAGGGAGATATGCAGGTAGATAGTGAAGGAGATATACAGGTAGATAGTGAGGGAGATATACAGGTAGATAGTGAGGGAGATATACAGGTAGATAGTGAGGGAGATATACAGGTAGATAGTGAAGGAGATATGCAGGTAGATAGTGAGGGAGATATACAGGTAGATAGTGAAGGAGATATACAGGTAGATAGTGAGGGAGATATATAGGTAGATAGTGAAGGAGATATACAGGTAGATAGTGAGGGAGATATACAGGTAGATAGTGAAGGAGATATATAGGTAGATAGTGAAAGAGATATATAGGTAGATAGTGAAGGAGATATATAGGTAGATAGTGAAAGATATATAGGTAGGTAGTGAAGGAGATATACAGGTAATGTGGGAGATATACAAGTAGATATTGAGATATACAGGTAGATGGTGAAGAAGATATACAGGTAGATGGTGAGGGGGATATACAGGTAGATAGTGAGGGAGATATACAGGTACCTAGTGAAGGAGATATACAGGTAGCTAGTGAAGGAGATATACAGGTAGATAGTGAGGGAGATATACAGATAGTGAAGGAGATATACAGGTAGATGGTGAGGGGGATATACAGGTAGATAGTGAGGGAGATATACAGGTAGCTAGTGAAGGAGATATACAGGTAGATAGTGAGGGAGATATACAGGTAGATAGTGAGGGAGACATACAGGTAGATAGCGAAGGAGATATACAGGTAGATTGTGTGGGAGATGTTCATGAAATCAGTCAGAAAATATATACATGTGAAGCATCCTTCCTTACTCTTGTAATAAATGACTGTCACCTCTTTTATACTATCCTTTTAACCCTTTGACTGTTTTGGTTGTACATATACGTCTTACGAGCCACTGTTTTTGACATATACACTCATAAATTCTAGTGGCTTCAAATCAAGCAGGAGAAAGCTGGTAGGCCCACCTGTGAGAGAATGGGTCTGTGTGGTCAGTGTGCACTATATAAAAAAAAATCCTGTAGCACGCAGTGCATAATGAGAAAAAAAAATACGACCGTTTTTTTTAATTAAAATGCCGATTTTGTGGTCTATTTTCGTATAGTATTTATGGTTGTATTCTCGTTTTCCTGGTCTCATTTGATAGAATGGAAAACATATTATAGAAATAGGGGTGATTTTGATTGGTTTTACTATGAAAAGAACCTTGAAATGGAGCTCAAACTAAGGGAAATGTTTGATTTTTGCCGATGTTCAAAGGTAAACAAATGATGTCATTTTCCAATAAGTGTCCAACTAGCCATTCTAATATGCAGTCATGAATATGTTGACATTATTTATACAATTGTTACAATATTGCAGTAGTTTGCATAACAGTAAATCTATTTTTTGTTTGAATAAACATTCAAAATAGAAAGCAAGAGTAATATCAGAGGGGCCTGGAGACATGACTGATGAACGAAGAAAATGTTATTTTAGAGCCAGAAATGTCTGCATTGTTCTTTCTGGACCCTATTTTGAAATTGTCATATTTTTTAATTTTCTTGAAATTGGCCAAATTGCAAATTTCTGACCATGTTATTGGGTAGTTGAAATCGGTAAATGGGAAGTTTCTTGTACTCGATAGAAAAAATGGAGTTCTAAAGAAATAGCTATGAGTTTGGTCAACTGGAACAATAGAATTAACCGAAAATAGGGCTCAAAGTGGGCGAAATCACCGATTCGTAAATATCACCAAGGTCGCTAACTTCGTGAGAGAGTAATTCTGTCAGTTTTCCACCAAATCTCGTTCTTTTGGTGTCATTACAATTGGGAAAAGATTCTCTATCATTTCATAAGAATTTTTTTTTTTTTTTTTAAATTTTGCGACACCAGGAGACACCTCAGGATTTGAGGTTGCGACAGTCAAGGGGTTAATCCATCTAAATACACCCCACAGTAGAATAAATTAACATAAATATGAGATGTGGTAGCCAGGCAACTTGTAGGACTTGTAGTAGCCAGGCAACTTGTAGGACTTGTGGTATTCAGGCGACTTGTAGGACTTGTGGTAGCCAGGCAACTTGTAGGACTTGTGGTAGCCAGGCAACTTGTAGGACTTGTGGTAGCCAGGCGACTTGTAGGACTTGTGGTAGCCAGGCAACTTGTAGGACTCGTGGTAGCCAGGCAACTTGTAGGACTTGTGGTAGCCAGGCAACTTGTAGGACTTGTGGTAGCCAGGCAAAGTGTAGGACTCGTGGTAGCCAGGCAACATGTTGGACTTGTGACAAAAACCAGACGTGTTCAACTGGTTTGTTTACATTATGTATGGGTGGGGTGGGGAAGGCTGCCCTTCCTGACTACCCATACTTCCCAACCTGATTTCATACGAATAAAACTCGCCTCTCACCCTACATTAAGTCTACAAATATTTTAAGGTAATTAATGAGTGTACTATATATGCATTTTATCGCTCTAGGGAGCTTAATGTCGTAGTAAGTATAAGTGGCCAGGCAGGATGCCATACCTCCCACACGACTTTCTACAAATAAATACTTTTCACCTTTCACCCTACATTAAGACTACAAATATTTTAAGGTAAGTAATACGTGTATTGTGTATGCATTTTATCGCTCTAGGGAGTTTTAAGCATCGTAGTATAGTGTTTGTGGGTGGGGTGGCCAGGAGGGCTACCACACCTGACTTCTTAGAGTAAATACTACTCACCTTTTGCCCTACATTAAGACTACAAATATTTTGAGGTAAATAATGAGTGTAGTGTGGGTGTATTTTGCTTTTTAATGCCTAGTTCTATTGCTAACTTAATATATGTTAGTGTAAACTTGTTATCTGGCATTCATATGCATTTATAAATGGAAAAAATGGAGTTCTGCTTTCCGGCGAAGTCTGCTTTCTGGCAGTAGCCTGGAACCTAACCTGCCGAATAAGTGGGGCTGTACTGTACAAATATAAACCCAGTTCTAGAGCTCGTCTTAGAGGCTGCAACAATGTATAGACACAGTACTTGAAACAAATACTTCTTTGATATCCATGTGTTAAGCTCAAGATGAGTAGAAGCTCCATGCATATAAAATACCAAAAATGTGGACGACACTACCAGGAGATAGTGTGGAAGTCTGTACCAAGAGATAAAAGTTCCCTACCTGCCCACTGCTTCAGAAATATTGTTAAAAGGCACCTAAATCAAATATAAATGTGCAAGGAGCTTGTACATACAGCAGGCATGTGTGTGTGTGTGTTAGATAGGAGTGAATGGACTTTTATTTTATGAAGGGATTCAGGGAAATCAACTAGCTGGAGGTATGAAGTACAGTGCCTGCACTCTAGAGGAGGAGTTTGGGATATTTGCTGTTTAGAGTGATGTCTAAACTGTCGTATCTGTGCACCTCTGGCAAGACAGTGATAGTGTGAATGATGGTGAAAGTGTTTCTTTTTCAAGTCACCCTGCCTCACTGGCAGACAGATAGTGTGTTAAAAAAATACGTTGCAACCTGCTTTTTCAAATTCTCGTCAGCTGTCATGCATGCGCCTTTCTTGTCTTCACTACTAGTATACTCCCATTAATTTTATAAAAAGAAATTGTCAGTACTGTTTTGTATTTTTTTTTTAGAGTGCAGGCACTCTACTTCCTACCTCCAGGACTCGGATCCAGCTAACTAGTTTCCCTGAATCCCTTCATAAAATATTACCTACCTTTTCTCACACTCCAACAGGTTGTTAAGTCCCCAAGACCATTTGTCTTCACTCCTGTCTAACACATTCACACATGCCTGCTGTATGTCCAAGCCTCTTGCACACAAAACCACCTTTACCCCCTCCCTCCATTCTTTCCTAGGACAAACTCTACCCAACCTTCCCTCCACTTCAGATTTATACACCTTCCAAGTCATCCTGTTTTGTTCTATCCTCTCTAAAGGACCAAACCATTTCAGCCCTCTGAATAATATTTTTAGTAACTCCACACCTAATCTCCAAGCTAGGAATTTGCTTCATAATATTTATACCACACATAGCCTGCAAACATAACATTTCCACTGCCTCCATCCTCCTCCTTGCTGAAACATTTGCACTCCATGCTTCACACCCATATAAGAGTGTTGGTCCCACTGTACACTCATGTTTCCCTTTTTGCCTCCATGGATAACATTCTTTGTCTCCACAGATACCTCAGTGCACTGTGAAGGGAAAAAAAGTTAGTGGTGCATTGAGGTACGTATTTGCTGACATGTCCAGTCCCAAGTATCTGAATGCATTCATTTCTTCCATGCTCCCTCCTCCAATCTAATATCCAGTTTCTTATTACTTAACTCATTTGATACTCCTCATCCCTTACTCTTATCTATGTTCATGTTCAACTTCCTTTACACATGCTCCCAAGCTCATCCACTAACCTTTGTAACTTCTCTTCAGAATCTCCCAAAAACAGTATTATCAACAAAAAGTAACTGTGCCAACTCCCATGTTGTATTAAATTCCGCATATACAGTGGAACCTCTACTTACACGTTTAATCCGTTCCATGACCTTGCTCGCAACTGGATTTGCTCATTTGCAGAGTCAATTTTCCTCATTTAAATTAATTGAAATGGAATTAATTCGTTCCAGTGGAATTCCAGGTACGAGAAAATACTTTAACAATTTCCCTAATATCAACTCTACAGCTAATTTATCTATCACAATTCATGTAATATGACATAATAAACAATATTAATAACTTAGAAACATGATACATACACTAGAATGAATAAAATACATAGTCATTAGGTATGTGGCTGGTGGTGGTGACAGCAGCCATTGTTGTTGGGGTTTATAGGGCCACCACAGCAGCCATTCCTGCTCCTGACTAAATGTGTAGAGAACCTAGGATAACCCAAAAAAGTCAGGGTGACTTATATAAGTGCTACACTCTTAATGCTTCACTTAATTGCTACATTCTTAATGCTACACTTAATTGCTACACTCTTAATACTACACTTTGCCACTGCTGCTTCATGTTGTCTGCCACTGCTGCTTCATGTTGTCTGCCACTGCTGCTTCATGTTGTCTGTCACTGCTGCTTCATGTTGTCTGTCACTGTTGCTTCATGTTGTCTGTCACTGTTGCTTCATGTTGTCTGTCACTGCTGCTTCATGTTGTCTGTCACTGCTGCTTCATGTTGTCTGTCACTGTTGCTTCATGTTGTCTGTCACTGCTGCTTCATGTTGTCTGTCACTGCTGCTTCATGTTGTCTGTCACTGTTGCTTCATGTTGTCTGCCACTGCTTCCTCATGATGATTGCCACTGCTGCTTTATGTTGTCTGCCACTGCTACCTCATGAAGTCTGCCACTGCTGCTTCATGTTGTCTACCACTGCTACCTCATGATGTATGCCACTGTTGCTTCATGTTGTCTGCCACTGCTACCTCATGATGTCTTCCACTGATGTCGCCAAAGAATCGAACATTTCTGCTATTTTGAGCTCAATTTCAAGGTACTTTTCATCGTGAAACCAATTAAAATCATATTTATTTTTGTAGCATATCTTCCATTCTATCACATGAGACCAAATAAAACGAGAATACAACCATTAAAACCATACGAAAATATACCGCTAAGGGGAGGCTAATGACTGAGAAGTGAACTCCGTTATTTATGGTCCGATTTCTTTCATTTTTTGTGTACGTTAAGAAGCATCTTTTCATCATACATTGCCCAAGTTTCAGTAAGATAGTCCAACAAACAACTGAGGCCCAATTCCCTAGCTCAAGAGCAAGAGCCTCCCCACCAGTGTCGGTTAACCTTCCTTGAAGCCCGCTCACATCTGGAAATTTTGCTCGCGTCTGGAAGCAAAAAAAAACGACTGAGCAGCTGCTCGTTTCTGGAAAAACTCGCACTTGGATGCACTCATAAGTAGAGGTTCCACTGTGCTTCTTTTACAATCCTGTTGATAAATGTTAAACTACCATGGTGACCTAAAGCCAATAATAACCCAACAAAAAGCCGCAGTAAGAATAATCACTAAATCCCATCCCTGGCAACACACCCCCCCACTCTTCATAGATCTAAACTTACTCCCTGTTCAGTACATCCACACTTACTACTGTGCAATCTACATCTACAGGACCTTAAATTCCAATATTAACCTTGACCTAAAACGCTTTCTTGATAGTTGTGACAGAACCCACAGGCACAACACCAGACACAAACATCTCTATGACATTCCCCGTGTCCGACTAAACCTTTACAAAAATTCAATGTATGTCAAAGGCCCTAAAATCTGGAACACCCTACCTGAAAATTCCAAAACTGCAGACACATTCATCACCTTCAAAACTACCATCAGAAAACATCATATCTCCCTGATACACCCTGTCAACTAATAATACGAATACCACCTGGTGGTTCACACTTACACTCACTCACCCATTTGACCATAAACAGAAATATCAATCTCAATCTCAAAATAATGAATCTTAACTAGTCAAAAGTTGGCCTGTGATACTCCAATACTGAAACTATGTATAGTGCCAAAACAAAAGCATTCACATTGCTAAACTCACAACTAGTATTTAGTCACTTAGCCATAATACCAACTTATCTCATAATTTTGTAACATTTTAAACCTAAGATTTAATATAAGTCTGCCCGAAATGCCTAGCCATGCTAGGCGTTCTAGTGGTACACTCTGTAATTATTATTTTACTACATGTAAACCACACAATAACCAAATTCTGTAAACTCAGCATTGTAATACTTATAGAGAATAAAGCTTGAATTTGAATTGAATTTGAATAAGTGCCATTCCTAAATCGTAACATTGCATAAAATAATCTTATTCTCAGACATTATAATTTTGTTTAACTTGCCATTCAAATAATCTTACATTAGCTATTCAGTGGCAAGTAGTTTTATGTTCTAGCTTTACTCTTCCTGAAATGATCTACATAACTAGGAGCTTTGTGCTTTGTTAGTACAGTGGACCCTTGGCTAACGATATTAACCCGTTCCTGAGAGCTCATCATTAGACGAAATTATCATTAGCTGAATTAATTTTCCCCATAAGTAATAATGGAAATCCAGTTAATCCGTTCCGTACAGCCAAAAGTATTAAAAAATAATTTTTTTTCGTGAAATATACATTTCCCTACAAAGAAAACAATGGGACATGCACAATAACTATATAAATAAATGTTAAAATGACACTTACCTTTATTGAAGAGTATTGATGAGTGGCTAACCCTCTGGGGTTAATTGTTTCTCGGTAATTGTTTCTCGTTAAGCCACACCAACAACACTCTCTCCACATCTTTTGAGTAGTACAGCTGATGGCAGTGCAGCAGCAGCTGACCATGGTACGATAGTATTTCTCACCCTTTTTACCACAGGGTTGGCACTATAAGCTTTCTTTGGGCCCATGGTGGCTTATTTAGCAGTTACAATCACTATAAACAATGGAATAATGCAAAATGTATCGAATGTATGCATGAAACCAGCCACCCTGGCTTGTAAACAATGACAGCAGGGCAGCTGAGGCGCTCAGGCTGGACGGACAGGCTCGGGACGAATCACATTGGGCGAGTTTTTTATCGTTAGCCAGGCCAAAAATTTTACGCTCAAACGCTTCGTTGGGTGGATTTAACATTATACGATGCATAACGTGTTATGCAATGCGCTCGTTAACTGAGGGTCCACTGTATTACTCCTAGTTTATGCCTGCCCAAAATGCTCTGCTGAACTATGGCCTTGTCTATGTAAGAAACATCTTCAGTGTTTCAATCTCTGTAACAAATTCATCATCTTGGGTAACAAATTCATCATCATGGATTATTTTTTAACATATCTGCTGTCACCCACTGAGACAGGGTCCTTCCTCCCCAACCCCAAAAAAAAGGAAATATATTCACCATTGTTCATTCAGTCAGTGTCTTGGTTGAAATGTGCTGACATTCCAGTTCAGATGGTCCTTCCAAATGCAACATCCACATCCCTCTTTCAGAGTGCAGGCAATATTTCCCACCTCCAGTAGTCAAGTTCTGCTAACTGATTTTACTGAATCTCTTCATGAATGTTCCCTTGCTCATATTCCATCAGTCTTTAATCAAACCACTTGCTTCCACTCTTATGTAATGCATTCGCACAAGCCTGTTGAATGTTCAAGCCTCTAGCACTCAAAATGAAAATCAAATGAAAATGCTGGCCCACAGGTGGCTCCAACTTTATCCTGTTCCCTACTTGTATGTTTCATATCAATAAAAATGCTTTCAAATGAGCTGATCTAGGTAACAGCTCTTAGCTTGTCAATAAAGTTAGGAATCCTTAACCTGTATATAGCTTGTCAATAAAACTAGGGATCCTTAACCTAACCTTGTCAAACCCTGTGTAAAAAAAAAAAAAACTCAATTACCCTCTCCCTCCACACCTTCCTGAATTGACCCCTTCCTCTCCTTCCCTCCTAGCCATCCTATTTTGCTTTACCTTCTCTAAATGTCCTAACCACATGCACCCCTTCTGATTTATACTTTTGCTAACTCCACACCTGAAGAGTAAGAAGTCACAATACCATGCCTAGAATAGCTCACCAAAAAACTTCACTTAGGTGTGGAACCCTATGGTGACATTTCAGTCGGTCTTGGAACATTGTCAAGTCACAACTGTGTTAAGAAAAATAGAGAAGGCCTAAAGACAGTATGGTTGGGGATGGGAAAATGGTGGTGGTGGCAGTGTCAGTGGTAGTAGCGGTAGAGATAGCAGCAGCGGCGCCGGCGATGGCGTAGCTGCACTGTAGCAGCAGCAGTAGTAGTAGAGGAGTAGTAGTGGTAGTATAGCATCAGCAGCAGTAGCAGTAGTAGTAATGGTAATGGTAGTGACAGAATTGTGGTAATAGCAGCAGCAGTAGTAGCGGTAGAAGTAAAAGCATAGAGTGTAGTAGTAAAAAAAATCATTGTAGTAGTAGTAGTAATACAAAAGAGCAAAATAACAGAGGAGCAGTGCAGAGCTGCTGGCCCACACCAGACAGGACTGGTGAATGAGTAGCAGGAGTAAATTACATTTCAAGGCAGTGGAGATTGAAGTATCTCATCACCTGTACCCGAGATGTTGAGAAGAATTGCGGTAGGCCAACTGCCCAAGCTTGGAAAGAAAGAAAGAAACAAGAAAGAAGAAAGCAGAAGACAGGGAAGGCAAAGAAAATGCTGAAGACAGGTCAAGAGGAAAGGAGAGGAGGAGGAGGTAGAGGTCAGGTCAAGTCATGAGTGTTTTTAAGTTTAAAATTCTCTGCATAATATTCACACCCCACATTGCACTCAGACTGACATCTCCATTGCCTCCAGCTGCCGCCTCGCTGCAATGTATAAAACCCATGCCTCGCACTTGTATAACAATGTTGGTTCCACTAGACTCTGGTACATTCCCCTTCTCTATAGATCCAATTTTGTCTCCACAGGTGCCTAAGTGCATCACCCACTTTTTTACCACTGTCTTTCATTGGCCCATCCACCAAGTCCATGGGAGTGGACTTCTTCACAAATCTGAACATGCTTATTTCCTGTTCAAGCTCCTTCCAGTCTGATATCCAACCTTTCATTGTCTAGATTTATTGTTACTTTCATCATCTTGCTCATTCCTATGTTCACTTTTAATTTCACCTTTTATTTTACATAACCCTTAAATTCCTCCACCAACCTTTGCAACGTCTCTTCTGAATCTCCCAAAAGAACTGTCATCGTTAAAAAGCAATTGTGAGAAGCCCCATGTTGTATTAGATTTGTTATCTTTTAATACTACATCTCTAGCCAACACTTCCTTTGCAGCCCCATCTATAAATATGTTAACCCTTTCACTGTCCATCATGTAGATCTACATCTTGAGCTCAGATCACCCAGATAAGCTGAGAGTGGAAAATTTGTCATAGACATGAGAGAATGGGTCTGTGGAGTGAGTGTGTACAGTATAAAATTAAAGCCTACCCCACATGGTGCATGATGGGAAAAGCAAAACTCGAACCTTGTGTTTGGTTTAAAATAATGAGGTGTTTTCTAGAATGGTTTTACTGGCTGTTTCTTGGTATCATTTGATAGAATGCTTGTATCTGCCTACATTTTTTTATTGTCTTCTACCAGTTACCCTAAATACCATCATAAATGTAGTAAGTAATAATTTTTAATTACAAGTTTATATGTTGTTAAAACAGCAGCAGTAGTATGAAGTATTAGCAATACAGACACCTTTAAAATAGGAATTAAAATAAACTTAAGAATGCATATACTAAGCTGTATACAGTGTATACCTATACCAAGTACTGTTCCACTTAGAGTCAATAGGCTGTAAATGTTTAAATTTTATGTATCCATATTGCTTATAGCCAGGATCTGTGAATCAGGACATCGCAAGTACACAGGGTTTATTGTATTAGCAAATTAATGTTATACATGTTGCACTAGTCTCTTAAATATTTTTATTCATTGATTCATTTGTTAGTTTATTCTTGTATATTATTTAATAAAATATTACAGTATACACATCATTCTCAGCTTTATGACCCCAACACTGGAGACTACATCACTCAGCCAGAATATATGTATGAGTCCTACGATAACTACGATGAAGATTCCTCTGGTAGCCATGTCATGCAGCAACAAGGAACACCTCCCATCACAGAGGCTGGTATGGTGGGCCAAGCTGATGAATCTCCACCACCTGTACCAAAATCAAAGAAACCCAAGGTAGTGTTAATACATTGCAGATATTTTATTTACTCTGCAACTGCAAAATATCACTAACATTGCTCAATTAAAATTTTTGTTACATTTTTTAATAGCTTCTTTTAATTTAATTCTATTATGCTAGTTAACCCTTTCAGGGTCCGTGCTGTAGATCTACGCCATGAGCTCAGCTCACTCTGATAAGCTGTGAGCAGTAAATTTGGGCCTAGATATGAGAGAATACATCTCTGGTATGTGTGCACCACATAAAACAAATCCTGCAGCACACAGTGCATAATGAGAGAAAAAAACTGAGACCGTAATTTTCGATTAAAACTGACTTTGCAGTGTTTTTTCGTATGTTTTTTATAGTTGTACAGTGGACCCCCGGTTAACGATATTTCTTCACTCCAGAAGTATGTTCAGGTGCCAGTACTGACCGAATTTGTTCCCATAAGAAATATTGTGAAGTAGATTAGTCCATTTCAGACCCCCAAACATACACGTACAAACGCACTTACATAAATACACTTACATAATTGGTCACATTCGGAGGTAATCGTTATGCGGGGGGTCCACTGTATTTGCAATTTCTTGGTCTCATTTGATAGAATGGAAGATATACTACAGAAATAGAGATGATTTTGATTGGTTTTAGTACTGGAAATGGCTTGAAACTGAGCTCAAAGTAGCAGAAATGTTAAATTTTTGCCGATGTTCAAGAGTAAACAAATGACCTCACAAGTCAAATACATGACAGCTGGTGGGTCTAATATACATTCACAAATGTGGTGATATTATTTATACAATTATTACAGTATTGCATAACAGTAAATCTTCTATTTTTTGATTTGAATAAAAATTCATATGAATAAAATTAAATCAAAATGGAATTCATTTGTAAAGCCTGAAAACGTACCTAATGAACAGAGGAAATGTTAGTTTAGTGCCAGGAATGCCAATATTGTTTATTCTGGACCCTATTTTGAAACTGGAATATTTTGAACTTTGCATTAAATTGGCCAAATTACCAATTTCCAGTCACTTTATTTTGTTGTTGAAACAGTTGACTTGGCGATTTCTTGTGCTCAGTCGATAGAATAGAAGTAATACTAGTAAAATAGCTAAGAATTTGGTTGACTGGAATACTGTAATTGCCCTGAAATGGGAGTCAAAGTCGGCAAAATCGCCGATGCGTAAATATCGCCTACACATCAAAATTCGCAAGAGCATAATTTTTGTCAATTTTCCATCAAATTTCATACTTTTTGTTTTATTACCTTCAGAAAAAGAATCTCGACCATTTCATAAGAAAAAATAACAAAATTATTTTTGAAAATTCTTGGACCCTGGTGCACACTCTGAAATTTGGCTTCTGGACCCTGAAAGGGTTAAGATATATCAAACTGACATGCTTTCTGTAATAATGAAAAACTATTGTATCCACTCATCTCACTGCTGTTTAAATTTTAAATATTTTTGGGCCTTTTTTTATATATATTTTTTAATGGTAGTCTTAATTCTGTAATAAATTTTTTTTAAGGTTCATCATCATCCAGCATTGAAACTCAAGACTCCAATTGCTTACCAAAAGGACACTGATCTCAGTGCCATACCCATCATGCGAGAAGGAATGGGTAAGTCATATTCTTCTTCTTTCAACAAACCGGCCGTGTTTCACCTAGGCAGGGTGGCCCAAAAAGAATCTTTTTAACTTTAGTGATGTATACAGGAGAAGGAGTTACTAGCCACTTGCTCCCAGCATGTTAGTCACCTCTTATGACAAGCATGGCTTACAGAGGAAGACTTCTGTTCCACTTCCCCATGGAGATAAGTGGTAATTAACAAGAACAAGAACTAGTAAGAAAATAGAAGAAACCCCAGACGGGTGTGTGTGTGTATACTATATATGCTTGTACATGCATGTGTAGTGTGACCTAAGTGTAAGTACAAGTAGCAGGATGTACCTGAAATCTTGCATGTTTACGAGACAGAAAAAAAGACCAGCAATCCTGCCATCGTGCGAAACAATTACAGGCTTCTGTTTTACACTCATTTGGCAGGATGGTAGTACCTCCCTGGGTTGTTGCTATCTACCAACCTACTACCTGGGAGTAAGTCATATTATAGATGGTTATTTTGTGTACATTGTGTACAAGTTGTCTCCACGTTGATACAATTAATACATGTAATATACAGTGGACCCTCGACCAGCGATGGCATCGATTAACGATAAATCTCACTAGCGATACATTTTATCGCAAAAATTTTGCCTCGATTAGCACTAAAAAACTCGACCAACGCTATTCGTTCCGTCTGAGACGCGTCCATTTCTGGCCAGTGTTTACAAGCCAGCCAGCCACTGCGGTCGCTTCCAAGCATACAATCGGAACATTTCATATTATCACAGCCTTTTTAGTGATTGCACCTGCAAAATAAGTCACCATGAGCCCCAAGAAAGCTTCTAGTGCCAACCCTACAGCAAAAAGGGTGAGAATTACTATGGCTATGAAGAAAAATTTCATTGCTAAGTATGAAAGTGGAGTGCATGTCTCCGAGCTGGCCAGGCTGTACACGAAACCTCAATCAACCATTGCTACTATTGTGGCCAAGAAAACGGCAATCAAGGAAGCTGTTCTTGCCAAAGGTGCAACTGTGTTTTCAAAACTGAGATCGCAAGTGATAGAAGATGTTGAGAGACTGTTATTGGTATGGATAAACGAAAAACAGATAGCAGGAGATAGCATCTCTCAAGCGATCATATGTGAAAAGGCTAGGAAGTTGCATGAAGATTTAATTAGAAAAATGCCAGCATCTAGTGGTGATGTGAGTGAATTTAAGGCCAGCAAAGGTTGGTTTGAGACATTTAAGAATCGTAGTGGCATACATAGTGTGATAAGGCATGGTGAGGCTGCCAGTTTGGACCAAAAAGCAGCTGAAAAATATGTGCAGGAATTCAAGGAGTACGTAGTGAAGGACTGAAACCTGAACAAGTGTTTAATGGTGACACTGACAATGTTGTGAAACACTTTAGGAATGTCATAAAGGAACGGGAGGTACAGGCCTCTATGGGCAGATATGTTGTGCGACAGAGGTCCAGTGACTCTCAAGCTGGTCCTAGTGGCATTAAAAGAAGAAGGGAAGTAACCCCGAAAAAGGACTTGCCACCTCAAGTCCTAATGGAAGGGGATTCCCCTTCTAAACACTAAGACCATCAACACATTCCCCTCTTCCCATCCCATCAATCATCACCAGATCTTCAATAAAGGTAAGTGTCATGTAACTGTGCATGTCTTCTTCAGTTTGTGTGTATTAAAATTAATATTTCATGTGTTAAAATTTTTTTTTTCAATACTTTTGGGTGTCTTGCACGGATTAATTTGATTTCCATTATTTCTTATGGGGAAAATTAACTTGACTAACGATTATTCTGACTAACGATGAGCTCTCAGGAACGGATTAATAGCGTTAGTCGAGGGTCCACTGTACTACATTTAATTAAAGCTCCCCAGAGCGATAAAATATATGTACAGTACATTCAGTAATTTTTTTTTTTCAACAAGTTGGCCGTTTCCCACCGAGGCAGGGTAATTACCTTAAAATATTTATAGTCTTAACCCTTTCAGGGCCCGTCCCGTAGATCTACGGCTTTACGGTGAGTGTCCAAACCGTAGATCTACGCCATGAGCTCAGCTCACTCTGATAAACTGTGAGTGGTACATTTGGGCCTAGATATGAGAGAATACATCTATGTGGTATGTGTGCACCACATAAAACAGATCCTGCAGCACACTGTGTATAATGAGAGAATAAAACTTAAATCATGATTTTTCGATTAAAACAGCAACTTTGCAGTGTTTTTTCGTATGTTTTTTATAGTTGTATTTGCGATTTCTTGGTCTCATTTGATAGAATGGAAGACATATTACAGAAATAGAGATGATTTTGATTGGTTTTAGCACTGGAAATGGCTTGAAACTGAGCTCAAAGTAGCGGAAATGTTAAATTTTTGCCGATATTCAAGAGTAAACAAACGACCTCACACGTCTAATACACGTCAGCTGGTGGGTCTAATATACATTCACAAATATGGTGATGATATTTATACAATTATTACAATATTGCATAACAGTAAATCTTCTATTTTTTGGTGTGAATAAAAATTCATTATGTGAATAAAAAATCAAAATGGAATTTATTTGTAAAGCCTCAAAACATAACTAATGAACAGAGGAAATGTTAGTTTAGTGACAAGAATACCTACATTGTTTATTCTGGACCCTATTTTGAAATTGGAATATTTTGAACTTTGTGTTAAATTGGCCAAATTAACAATTTCCGATCACTTTATTTTGTAGTTGAAACAGTTGACTTGGCGATTTCTTGTGCTCAATCGATAGAATAGAAGTAATACTAGTGAAATAGCTAAGAATTTGGTTGATTGTAATAATGTAATTGGCCTAAAATGGGAGTCAAAGTCAGCAAAATCGCCGATTCGTAAATATCGCTGACACATCAAAATTCGCGAGAGCATAATTTCGTCAATTTTCCACCAAATTTCGTACTTTTTGTTTTATTACCTTCACAAAAAGACTCTCTACGATTTCATAAGAAAAAATAACAAATTTTTTTTTTGAAAATTCTTGGACACTGGTGTGTGACTCCAGATTTGGGCCTTGGACCCTGAAAGGGTTAATGTAGGGTGAGAGGTGAGTTTTATTTGTAGGAAGTCAGGTTTGGGAAGTATGGGCAGCCAGCCAGGGAAGCCGTCCCACCCCACTGACACGTAATATATGTACGATGATATTTAACGCTTTCAGGGTCTACAGGCCCTCTCCCAGACTTGTTCTCAAGGTCGAAAGATTTTTTTTTTTTTAAATATTATAGGCTAAACGAAAAAATTTTACCATCGATACTTACGGAGTGAGTTAAACAAGTTAAGAAAGCTTAGGGAACGAATGAATTTGTCAGTTAAAAACAGAGTAGGGGAGTTAGTAGATGGGGGAGATGGATGTGTTGAGTAGATGGCGAGAATATTTTGAGGAACTTTTAAATGTCGACGAAGAAAGGGAGGCAGTAATTTCATGCACTGGCCAGGGAGGTATACCATCTTTTAGGAGTGAAGAAGAGCAGGATGTGAGTGGGGGGGAGGTACGTGAGGCATTACGTAGAATGAAAGGGGGTAAAGCAGCTGGAACTGACGGGATCATGACAGAAATGTTAAAAGCAGGGGGGGGGGGGGCATAGTGTTGGAGTGGTTGGTATTTTTGTTTAAGAAATGTATGAAACAGGGGAAGATACCTGGGGATTGATGGAGAGTGTGTATAGTCCCTTTATATAAAGGGAAGGGGGACAAAAGAGATTGTAAAAATTATAGAGGAATAAGTTTACTGAGTATACCAGGAAAAGTGTATGGTAGGGTTATTATTGAAAGAATTAGAGGTAAGACAGAATGTAGAATTGCGGATGAGCAAGGAGGTTTTAGAGTAGGTAGGGGGTGTGTAGATCAAGTGTTTACATTGAATCATATATTTCTTCTTTCAACAAACCGGCCGTATCCCACCGAGGCAGGGTGGCCCAAAAAGAAAAACAAAAGTTTCTCTCTTCAAATTTAGTAATTTATACAGGAGAAGGGGTTACTAGCACCTTGCTCCCGGCATTTTACAACATCTTACAACACGCATGGCTTACGGAGGAAGAATTCTGTTCCACTTCCCCATGGAGATAGGAAATAAACAAGAACAAGAACTAGAAAGAAAATAGCAGAAAACTCAGGAGGGGTGTGTGTATATATATGCTTGTACATGTATGTGTAGTGTGACCTAAGTGTAAGTAGAAGTAGCAAGACGTACCTGAAATCTTGCATGTGTATGAGACAGAAAAAAAAAGACACCAGCAATCTTACCATCATGTAAAACAATTACAGGCTTCCATTTTACACTCACTTGACAGGACGGTAGTACCTCCCTGGGAAGTTGCTGTCTACCAACCTACTACCTAGACTCAACAGACTTATCCCCCTATAAATTTTGCACTCTCTTTTGTCCCCTTGGCCTTTATACAAAGGAACTATGCATGCTTTCTGCCAATCCCTAGGTACCTTACCCTCTTCCATACATTTATTAAATAATAGCACCAACCACTCAGAAACTGTATCCCCACCTGCTTTTAACATTTCTATCTTTATCCCATCAATCTCAGCTGCTATACCCCCTTTCATTTTACCTACTGTCTCACAAACTTCCCCCACACTCACAACTGGCTCTTCCTCACTCCTACAAGATGTTATTCCTCCTTGCCCTATACACGAAATCACAGCTTCCCTTCTCTTCTTCAACATTTAACAGTTCCTCAAAATATTCCCTCCATCTTCCCAATACCTCTAACTCCATTTAATAACTTTCCTCTCCCATTTTTAACTGACAAATCCATTTGTTATCTAGGCTTCCTTAACTTTTTAATCTCATTCCAAAACTTTTTCTTATTTTCAACAAAATTTGTTGATAACATCTCACCCACTCTCTCATTTGCTCTCTTTTTACATTGGTTCACCACTTTTTTAACATCTCTCTTTTTCTCCATATACTCTACCCTCCTTGCATCACTTCTACTTTGTGAAAACTTCTCATATGCTAACTTTTTCTCCCTTACTACTCTCTTTACATCATCATTACATCAATCGCTCCTCTTCCCTCCCACACCCACTTTCCTGTAACCACAAACTTCTGCTGAACACTCTAACGCTACATTTTTAAACCTACTCCATACTTCTTCGACCCCATTGCCTATGCTCTCATTAGCCCGTCTATCCTCCAATAGCTGTTTATATCTTTCCCTAACTGCCTCCTCTTTTAGTTTATAAACCTTCACCTCTCTCTTCCCTGATGCTTCTATTCTCCTTGTATCCCATCTACCTTTTACTCTCAGTGTAGCTACAACTAAAAAGTGATCTGATATATCTGTGGCCCCTCTATAAACATGTACATCCTGAAGTCTACTCAACAGTCTTCTATCTTTTTTTTTTTTTTTTCCAACAAGTTGGCCGTCTCCCACCGAGGCAGGGTGACCCAAAAAAGAAAGAAAATCCCCAAAAAGAAAATACTTTCATCATCATTCAACACTTTCACCACACTCACACATTATCACTGTTTTTGCAGAGGTGCTCAGAATACAACAGTTTAGACGCATATACGTATAAAGATACACAACATATCCCTCCAAACTGCCAATATCCCAAACCCCTCCTTTAAAGTGCAGGCATTGTACTTCCCATTTCCAGGACTCAAGTCCGACTATATGAAAATAACCGGTTTCCCTGAATCAACAAGTCGGCCGTCTCCCACCGAGGCAGGGTGACCCAAAAAAGAAAGAAAATCCCCAAAAAGAAAATACTTTCATCATCAATCAACACTTTCACCACACTCGCACATTATCACTGTTTTTGCAGAGGTGCTCAGAATACAACAGTCTAGAAGCATAAACATATAAAGATACACAACATATCCCTCCAAACTGCCAATATCCCAAACCCCTCCTTTAAAGTGCAGGCATTGTACTTCCCATTTCCAGGACTCAAGTCCGACTATATGAAAATAACCGGTTTCCCTGAATCCCTTCACTAAATATTACCCTGCTCACACTCCAACAGATCGTCAGGTCCCAAGTACCATTCGTCTCCATTCACTCCTATCTAACACGCTCACGCACGCTTGCTGGAAGTCCAAGCCCCTTACCCACAAAACCTCCTTTACCCCCTCTCTCCAACCCTTTCGAGGACGACCCCTACCCCGCCTTCCTTCCCCTATAGATTTATATGCTTTCCATGTCATTCTACTGTGATCCATTCTCTCTAAATGACCAAACCACCTCAACAACCCCTCTTCTGCCCTCTGACTAATACTTTTATTAACTCCACACCTTCTCCTAATTTCCACACTCCGAATTTTCTGCATAATATTTACACCACACATTGCCCTTAAACAGGACATCTCCGCTGCCTCCAACCGTCTCCTCGCTGCTGCATTTACCACCCAAGCTTCACACCCATATAAGAGTGTTGGTACTACTATACTTTCATACATTCCCTTCTTTGCCTCCATAGATAACGTTTTTTGACTCCACATATACCTCAACGCACCACTCACCTTTTTTCCCTCATCAATTCTATGATTAACCTCATCCTTCATAAATCCATCCGCCGACACGTCAACTCCCAAGTATCTGAAAACATTCACTTCTTCCATACTCCTCCTCCCCAATTTGATATCCAATTTTTCTTTATCTAAATCATTTGACACCCTCATCACCTTACTCTTTTCTATGTTCACTTTCAACTTTCTACCTTTACACACATTCCCAAACTCATCCACTAACCTTTGCAATTTTTCTTTAGAATCTCCCATAAGCACAGTATCATCAGCAAAAAGTAACTGTGTCAATTCCCATTTTGAATTTGATTCCCCATAATTTAATCCCACCCCTCTCCCAAACACCCTAGCATTTACTTCCTTTACAACCCCATCTATAAATATATTAAACAACCATGGTGACATTACACATCCCTGTCTAAGACCTACTTTTACCGGGAAGTAGTCTCCCTCTCTTCTACACACCCTAACCTGAGCCTCACTATCCTCATAAAAACTCTTTACAGCATTTAATAACTTACCACCTATTCCATATACTTGCAACATCTGCCACATTGCTCCTCTATCCACTCTATCATATGCCTTTTCTAAATCCATAAATGCAATAAAAACTTCCCTATCTTTATCTAAATACTGTTCACATATATGCTTCAATGTAAACACCTGATCTACACATCCCCTACCCACTCTAAAACCTCCTTGCTCATCCGCAATCCTACATTCTGTCTTACCTCTAATTCTTTCAATTATAACCCTACCGTACACTTTTCCTGGTATACTCAGTAAGCTTATTCCTCTATAATTTTTACAGTCTCTTTTGTCCCCTTTCCCTTTATATAAAGGGACTATACATGCTCTCTGCCAATCCCTAGGTACCTTCCCCTCTTTCATACATTTATTAAACAAAAGTACCAACCACTCCAACACTATATCCCCCCCTGCTTTTAACATTTCTGTCATGATCCCATCAGTTCCAGCTGCTTTACCCCCTTTCATTTTACGTAATGCCTCACGTACCTCCCCCACACTTACATTCTGCTCTTCTTCACTCCTAAAAGATGGTATACCTCCCTGACCAGTGCATGAAATTACTGCCTCTGTTTCTTCCTTAACATTTAAAAGTTCCTCAAAATATTCTCGCCATCTACCCAATACCTCCATCTCCCCATCTACTAACTCCCCTACTCTGTTTTTAACTGACAAATCCATATTTTCCCTAGGCTTTCTTAACTTGTTTAACTCACTCCAAAATTTTTTCTTATTTTCATTAAAATTTCTTGACAGTGCCTCTCCCACTCTATCATCTGCTCTCCTTTTGCACTCTCTCACCACTCTCTTTACCTTTCTTTTACTCTCCATATACTCTGCTCTTCTTATAACACTTCTGCTTTGTAAAAACCTCTCATAAGCTACCTTTTTCTCTTTTATCACACCCTTTACTTCATCATTCCACCAATCACTCCTCTTTCCTCCTGCCCCCACCCTCCTATAACCACAAACTTCTGCCCCACATTCTAATACTGCATTTTTAAAACTATTCCAACCCTCTTCAACCCCCCCACTACTCATCTTTGCACTAGCCCACCTTTCTGCCAATAGTCGCTTATATCTCACCCGAACTTCCTCCTCCCTTAGTTTATACACTTTCACTTCCCTCTTACTTGTTGTTGCCACCTTCCTCTTTTCCCATCTACCTCTTACTCTAACTGTAGCTACAACTAAATAATGATCCGATATATCAGTTGCCCCTCTATAAACATGTACATCCTGGAGCCTACCCATCAACCTTTTATCCACCAATACATAATCTAATAAACTACTTTCATTACGTGCTACATCATACCTTGTATATTTATTTATCCTCTTTTTCATAAAATATGTATTACTTATTACCAAATTTCTTTCTACACATAGCTCAATTAAAGGCTCCCCATTTACATTTACCCCTGGCACCCCAAATTTACCTACTACTCCCTCCATAACATTTTTACCCACTTTAGCATTAAAATCCCCAACCACCATTACTCTCACACTTGATTCAAAACTCCCCACGCATTCACTCAACATTTCCCAAAATCTCTCTCTCTCCTCTACACTTCTCTCTTCTCCAGGTGCATACACGCTTATTATAACCCACTTTTCACATCCAATCTTTATTTTACTCCACATAATCCTTGAATTAATACATTTATAGTCCCTCTTTTCCTGCCATAGCTTATCCTTCAACATTATTGCTACTCCTTCTTTAGCTCTAACTCTATTTGAAACCCCTGACCTAATCCCATTTATTCCTCTCCACTGAAACTCTCCCACCCCCTTCAGCTTTGTTTCACTTAAAGCCAGGACATCCAGCTTCTTCTCATTCATAACATCCACAATCATCTCTTTCTTATCATCTGCACAACATCCACGCACATTCAGACTTCCCACTTTGACAATTTTCTTCTTCTTATTCTTTTTAGTAATCTTTACAGGAAAAGGGGTTACTAGCCCATTGTTCCCGGCATTTTAGTTGACTTTTACAACACGCATGGCTTACGGAGGAAAGATTCTTATTCCACTTCCCCATGGATATAAAAGGAAAATTAATAAGACCAAGAACTATTAAGATAAAATCAAAGAAAACTCAGATGAGTGTGTATAAATAAATGTGTACATGTATGTGTAGTGTGACCTAAGTGTAAGTAGAAGTAGCAAGACATGCCTGTAATCTTGCATATTTATGAGACAGACAAAAGACATCAGCAATCCTACCATCATGTAAAACAATCACAGGCTTCGTTTTACACTCACTTGGCAGGACGGTAGTACCTCCCTGGGTGGTTGCTGTCTACCAACCTACTACCTTCACTAAATATTACCCTGCTCACACTCCAACAGATCGTCAGGCCCCAAGTATCATTCGACTCCATTCACTCCTATCTAACACGCTCATGCACGCTTGCTGGAAGTCCAAGCCCCTCGCCCACAAAACCTCCTTTACCCCCTCTTTCCAACCCTTTCGAGGACGACCCCTACCCCTCCTTCCTTCCCCTATAGATTTATATGCTTTCCATGTCATTCTACTTTGATCCATTCTCTCTAAATGACCAAACCACCTCAACAACCCCTCTTCTGCCCTCTGACTAATACTTTTATTAACTCCACACCTTTTCCTAATTTCCACACTCCGAATTTTCTGCATAATATTTACACCACACATTTCCCTTAGACAGGACATCTCCACTGCCTCCAACCGTCTCCTTGCTGCTGCATTTACCACCCAAGCTTCACATCCATATAAGAGTGTTGATACTACTATACTTTCATACATTCCCTTCTTTGCCTCCATAGATAACGTTTTTTGACTCCACATATACCTCAACGGACCACTCGCCTTTTTTCCCTCATCAATTCTATGATTAACCTCATCCTTCATAAATCCATCCGCCGACACGTCAACTCCCAAGTATCTGAAAACATTCACTTCTTCCATACTCCTCCTCCCCAATTTGATATCCAATTTTTCTTTATCTAAATCATTTGATACCCTCATCACCTTACTCTCTTCTATGTTCACTTTCAACTTTCTACCTTTACACACATTCTCAAACTCATCCACTAACCTTTGCAGTTTTTCTTTAGAATCTCCCATAAGCACAGTATCATCAGCAAAAAGTAACTGTGTCAATTCCCATTTTTAATTTGATTCCCCATAATTTAATCCCACCCCTCTCCCGAACACCCTAGCATTTACTTCTTTTGCAACCCCATCTATAAATATATTAAACAACCATGGTGACATTACACATCCCTGTCTAAGACCTATTTTTACTGGGAAGTAGTCTCCCTCTCTTCTACCAATATATAATCCAACAAACTACTGTCATTTTGCCCTACATCATATCTTGTATACTTATTTATCCTCTTTTTCTTAAAATATGTATTACCTATAACTAAACCCCTTTCTATACAAAGTTCAATCAAAGGGCTCCCATTATCATTTACACCTGGCACCCCAAGCTTACCTAACACACCCTCTCTAAAAGTTTCTCCTGCTTTAGCATTCAGGTCCCCTACCACAATTACTCTCTCACTTGGTTCAAAGGTTCCTATACATTCACTTAACATCTCCCAAAATCTCTTTCTCTCCTCTATATTCTTCTCTTCTCCAGGCGCATACACGCTTATTATGACCCACTTTTCGCATCCAACCTTTACTCTAATCCACATAATCCTTGAATTTACACATTCATATTCTCTTTTCTCCTTACATAACTGATCCTTCAACATTATTGCTACCCCTTCCTTAGCTCTGATACTCCAGATTTATTATTATCACACTGGCCGATTCCCACCAAGGCAGGGTGGCCCGAAAAAGGAAAACTTTCACCATCATTCACTCCATCACTGTCTTGCCAGAAGGGTGCTTTACACTACAGTTTAAACTGCAACATTAACACCCCTCCTTCAGAGTGCAGGCACTGTACTTCCCATCTCCAGGACTCAAGTCCGGCCTGCCAGTTTCCCTGAACCCTCTTCATAAATGTTACTTTGCTCACACTCCAACAGCATGTCAAGTATTAAAAACCATTTGTTTCCATTCATTCCTATCAAACACGCTCACGCATGCCTGCTGGAAGTCCAAGCCCCTCGCACACAAAACCTCCTTTACCCCCTCTCTCCAACCTTTCCTAGGCCGACCCCTACCCCGCCTTCCTTCCACTACAGACTGATACACTCTTGAAATCACTCTGTTTCGCTCCATTCTCTCTACATGTCCAAACCACCTCAACAACCCTTCCTCAGCCCTCTGGACAACAGTTTTGGTAATCCCGCACCTCCTCCTAACTTCCAAACTACTAATTCTCTGCATTATATTCACACCACACATTGCCCTCAGACAGGACATCTCCACTGCCTCCAGCCTTCTCCTCGCTGCAACATTCATCACCCATGCTTCACACCCATATAAGAGCGTTGGTAAAACTATACTCTCATACATTCCCCTCTTTGCCTCCAAGGACAAAGTTCTTTGTCTCCACAGACTCCTAAGTGCACCACTCACCCTTTTCCACTCATCAATTCTATGTTTCACCTCATCTTTCATAGACCCATCCACTGACACGTCCACTCCCAAATATCTGAATACATTCACCTCCTCCATACTCTCTCCCTCCAATCTGATATCCAATCTTTCATCACCTAATCTTTTTGTTATCCTCATAACCTTACTCTTTCCTGTATTCACTTTTAATTTTCTTCTTTTGCACACCCTACCAAATTCATCCACCAATCTCTGCAACTTCTCTTCAGAATCTCCCAAGAGCATAGTGTCATCACCAAAGAGCAACTGTGACAACTCCCACTTTATGTGTGATTCTTTATCTTTTAACTCCACGCCTCTTGCCAAGACCCTCGCATTTACTTCTCTTACAACCCCATCTATAAATATATTAAACAACCATGGTGACATCACACATCCTTGTCTAAGGCCTACTTTTACTGGGAAATAATTTCCCTCTTTCCTACATACTCTAACTTGAGCCTCACTATCCTCGTAAAAACTCTTCACTGCTTTCAGTAACCTACCTCCTACACCATACACTTGCAACATCTGCCACATTGCCCCCCTATCCACCCTGTCATACGCCTTTTCCAAATCCGTAAATGCCACAAAGACCTCTTTAGCCTTATCTAAATACTGTTCACTTATATGTTTCACTGTAAACACCTGGTCCACACACCCCCTACCTTTCCTAAAGCCTCCTTGTTCATCTGCTATCCTATTCTCCGTCTTACTCTTAATTCTTTCAATTATAACTCTACCATACACTTTACCAGGTACACTCAACAGACTTATCCCCCTATAATTTTTGCACTCTCTTTTATCCCCTTTGCCTTTATACAAAGGAACTATGCATGCTCTCTGCCAATCCCTAGGTACCTTACCCTCTTCCATACATTTATTAAATAATTGCACCAACCACTCCAAAACTATATCCCCACCTGCTTTTAGCATTTCTATCTTTATCCCATCAATCCCGGCTGCCTTACCCCCTTTCATTTTACCTACTGCCTCATGAACTTCCCCCCACACTCACAACTGGCTCTTCCTCGCTCCTACAAGATGTTTTTCCTCCTTGCCCTATACACGAAATCACAGCTTCCCTATCTTTATCAACATTTAACAATTCCTCAAAATATTCCTTCCATCTTCCCAATACCTCTAACTCTCCATTTAATAACTCTCCTCTCCTATTTTTAACTGACAAATCCATTTGTTCTCTAGGCTTTCTTAACTTGTTAATCTCACTCCAAAACTTTTTCTTATTTTCAACAAAATTTGTTGATAACATCTCACCCACTCTCTCATTTGCTCTCTTTTTACATTGCTTCACCACTCTCTTAACTTCTCTCTTTTTCTCCATATACTCTTCCCTCCTTGCATCACTTCTACTTTGTAAAAACTTCTCATATGCTAACTTTTTCTCCCTTACTACTCTCTTTACATCATCATTCCACCAATCGCTCCTCTTCCCTCCTGCACCCACTTTCCTGTAACCACAAACTTCTGCTGAACACTCTAACACTACATTTTTAAACCTACCCCATACCTCTTCGACCCCATTGCCTATGCTCTCATTAGCCCATCTATCCTCCAATAGCTGTTTATATCTTACCCTAACTGCCTCCTCTTTTAGTTTATAAACCTTTACCTCTCTCTTCCCTGATGCTTCTATTCTCCTTGTATCCCATCTACCTTTTACTCTCAGTGTAGCTACAACTAGAAAGTGATCTGATATATCTGTGGCCCCTCTATAAACATGTACATCCTGAAGTCTACTCAACAGTCTTTTATCTACCAATACATAATCCAACAAACTACTGTCATTTCGCCCTACATCATATCGTGTATACTTATTTATCCTCTTTTTCTTAAAATATGTATTACCTATAACTAAACCCCTTTCTATACAAAGTTCAATCAAAGGGCTCCCATTATCATTTACACCTGGCACCCCAAACTTACCTACCACACCCTCTCTAAAAGTTTCTCCTACTTTAGCATTCAAGTCCCCTACCACAATTACTCTCTCACTTGGTTCAAAGGCTCCTATACATTCACTTAACATCTCCCAAAATCTCTCTCTCTCCTCTGCATTCCTCTCTTCTCCAGGTGCATACACGCTTATTATGACCCACTTCTCGCATCCAACCTTTACTTTAATCCACATAATTCTTGAATTTACACATTCATATTCTCTTTTCTCCTTCCATAACTGATCATTTAACATTACTGCTACCCCTTCCTTTGCTCTAACTCTCTCAGATACTCCAGATTTAATCCCATTTATTTCCCCCCACTGAAACTCTCCTACCCCCTTCAGCTTTGTTTCGCTTAGGGCCAGGACATCCAACTTCTTTTCATTCATAACATCAGCAATCATCTGTTTCTTGTCATCCGCACTACATCCACGCACATTTAAGCAACCCAGTTTTATAAAGTTTTTCTTCTTCTCTTTTTTAGTAATTGTATACAGGAGAAGGGGTTACTAGCCCATTGCTCCCGGCATTTTAGTCGCCTCATACGACACGCATGGCTTACGGAGGAAAGATTCTTTTCCACTTCCCCATGGACAATAGAAGAAATAAAAAAGAACAAGAGCTATTTAGAAAAAGGAGAAAAACCTAGATGTATGTATATATATATATGCATGTGCGTGTCTATGAAGTGTGACCAAAGTGTAAGTAGGAGTAGCAAGATATCCCTGTTATCTTAGCGTGTTTATGAGACAGAAAAAGAAACCAGCAATCCTACCATCATGCAAAACAGTTACAGGTTTTTGTTTCACAGTCATCTGGCAGGACGGTAGTACTTCCCTGGGTGGTTGCTGTCTACCAACCTACTACCTGTATATATGTATATATATATATATGTATATATGTATGTATATATATATATATATATATATATATATATATTTTTTTTTTTTTTTCAACAAGTCGGCCGTCTCCCACCGAGGCAGGGTGACCCAAAAAAGAAAGAAAATCCCCAAAAAGAAAATACTTTCATCATCATTCAACACTTTCACCACACTCGCACATTATCACTGTTTTTGCAGAGGTGCTCAGAATACAACAGTCTAGAAGCATACACATATAAAGATACACAACATATCCCTCCAAACTGCCAATATCCCAAACCCCTCCTTTAAAGTGCAGGCATTGTACTTCCCATTTCCAGGACTCAAGTCCGACTATATGAAAATAACCGGTTTCCCTGAATCCCTTCACTAAATATTACCCTGCTCACACTCCAACAGATCGTCAGGTCCCAAGTACCATTCGTCTCCATTCACTCCTATCTAACACGCCTGGTCACAGACCGGGCCGCTTGGGCGTTGACCCCCGGAACTCTCTCCAGGTAAACTCCAGGTAATAACGATATTAATCCGTTCCTGAGAGCTCATTGTTATGCGAAATTATCGTTGTGCGAATGAATTTTCCCCATAGGAAATAATGGAAATCAAATTAATCCGTGCAAGACACCCAAAAGTATGAAAAAAAAATTTTACCACATGAAATATACATTTTCCTACACATAAAGAGAAGGATACATGCACAATAGTAGAATAGTACATGCACAATTTATATTGTGCATGTACTACTCTACTAAATGAAGAATAAATGACACCTTTATTGAAGATGCAGCAATGACTGATGAGACACTGTGTCCTGGGAGTGCCTTTTCCTCCTGAGTACTGTAGGTCCTGTTTGGCATTTTCTTCCAGAACAGGCCTTATCACACTGTGTATGCCACTACGATTCTTAAATCTCTCAAACCAACCTTTGCTGGCTTTAAATTCACCAATATGAGCACTAGTTCCATGCGTTTTTTCCTGTTCACCTGGGTGTTAGTCGACTGGAGTGGGTTGCATCCTGGGAGACAAGATTAAGGACCCCAATGGAAATAAGTTAGACAGTCTTCGATGACACTGACTTTTTTGGGTTATCCTGGGTGGCTAACCCTCTGGGGTTAATTGTTTCTTGGTATTCTCAATAAGCCACACCAACGACTGTGCTACAGCAGCAGCAGCAGCAGCTGACAGTGCTACAGCAGCAGCTGACAGTGCTACAGCAGCAGCAGCATCAGCAGTTGACCATGGTACCACAGTATTTCGATAATATTTCTCACCCTTTTTACCACAGGGTTGGCACTAGAAGCTTTCTTGGGGCCCATGGTCACTTATTTTGCAGATAAAATCACCAAAAACGCTGTAATAATACGAAATGTTCCGATTGTATGCTTGGATGTTACCGCGGAGGCTGGCTTGTAAACAATGCCACCGGCGGAACATGTGAGGCTGGCTCAGGCCTTACATAGACGCGTCTCGGACGAATAGCGTTGAGCGAGTTTTTTAGCGCTATGCGAGGCAAAATTTTAGCGATAAAATGTATCGCTATGTGGATTTAACGTTATGTGATGCCAACAGTATGCGGGGGTCCACTGTATATGCATGTGCGTGTCTGTGAAATGTGACCAAAGTGTAAGTAGGAGTAGCAAGATATCCCTGTTATCTAGCGTGTTTATGAGACAGAAAAAGACATCAGCAATCCTACCATCAGGTAAAACAGTTAAAGGTTTCTGTTTCACAGTCATCTGGCAGGACGGTAGTACTTCCCTGGGTGGTTGCTGTCTACCAACCTACTACCTACGAGAATTTATGCGTATAAATACGTCAGAAACAGTGGCGCGTAAGTCGTATATATACGACCGAAACAGTCAAAGGGTTGAGAGAGAAGCAGCTCACAGGAGATACCATATCAGTTATGTTCAGTGATGAAACAAAACAAATTGTATCAGTTATGTTCAGTGTGTAAGTACATACACACTTTATATAAACAGTTTGTTATTTCTTTACATTCTGTAGTGTATTATGATTTATGTGTTTATGTATGATATTTTTGGTGTTTTCCTCAGAAAACTAGTTATCTACTGCATTTAGCCTCAAAAATACTCTTGTTTTCTCTTACAGTAAGAGCACGGGAAGATACTATATAGTCAAATTGGACAGGAAATGGCGGACGCTTCCGCCGCTGCTTCTTCTACCGTATTATGGCCTATTTTATTCATTGTAGAGTATATATTATGTTTCTGTGTTAATTATATTGTTTATTATGTCATATTAGATGACTTGTGATAGATAAATAAGCCATACAGTTGATAATAGCATCATATTCAAGTATTTTTTCTTGTTTCTACAGAGTGCAGGAACGAATTAATGGCTTTCCAATTAATTTAAATGAGGAAAATTAATTTGACATACGAGTAAATTGAGTTACAAGCTAGCTCCAGGAACAGATTAAACTCACTAAGTCAAGGTTCCACTGTATTAAAGTAGAAGAAAATTCAGATAAGTGTGTATATACTTATATGTACATACATTTTTTTTTTTTAACACACCTGCTGTATCTCACCAAGGCAGGGTGGCCCAAAAAGAAAACGAAAGTTTCTCCTCTTAAATTTAGTAATCTATACAAGAGAAGGGGTTCCTAGCCCCTTGCCCCCGGCATTTTAGTCGCCTCCTACAACACGCATGGCTTATGGAGGAAGAATTCTGTTCCACTTCCCCATGGAGATAAGAGGAAATAAACAAGAACTAGAAAGAAAATAGCAGAAAACCCAGAGGGGTGTATATATATATATATATGGTCGTATATGTATGTAGTGTGACCTACGTGTAAGTAGAAGTAGCAAGACGTACCTGAAATCTTGCATGTTTATGAGACAGAAAAAGGGACACCAGCAATCCTACCATTTTGTAAAACAAATACATGCTTTTGTTTTACACTCACTTGGCAGGACGGTAGTACCTCCCTGGGAAGTTGCTGTCTACCAACCTACTACCTATAATGTACGTGCATATGCAATATGAATTAAGTGTACGTAGAAGTAGCAAGATGTACCCCTCACTTTGCATGTTTATGGGCCAGAAAGAAGACATCAGCAATCCTACCAATGTGTAAAACAATTACAGGTATTTGGCAGGACACTAGTGCCTCCCTGGGTGTTTTTTTGTCTTCCAACCTACTGTCTAATAAGTTATTTTATTCACCTGAGGTTTAATATCAGTACAGTATTTATCATTTTCCATTGATCTTCCATTTTGCCTTTTATGTCAAAGTTTTGAAAATGGTTCATATTGAGTAACAGAAGTGCCCCAACACACTTAGATTCCAAAGCATGTTCTTAAGTATTTACAGTACATAAGATTGTTTGTTTTCCTATATTATTTCTATATAACTGATCAGATTTAATAATGTGTGTTCATTATACAATAGCCGTTTGTGAAAAATGTGGCGCCATCGGGGTCAAACACGCATTTTATGGAAAAGAGAGAAAGTTTTGTAGTTTAGCATGTGCCCGAGGTCCCCTTCCACCTTCTCAGCAGATGATTGAAAATCCCTTAGCGGAGAAGGAAGTGCCAGAAGAACAAGAAAAGTCCGTCTCGGTGCAAAAGGTGAGTTATTTGCTGGTTTTAAATGTTAAGCTATTGTATGCATTTTTAAGACTAAAGTATTATATGGTTTACCAAAATTTACAAACAGTAGTTTAACCCTTGAGGGTCGACAGGCCCTCTCAGAAACTCGTTCTCAGGGTCGGCCAAATTTAAAAAAGAAAAAAATATTTTTTCTTATGAAAAAATAGTTTTTTTTTTCTAAACATTATAGGCTAAACAAAATTTTTTTACCATCAATACTTACTGAGGTATGGAGGCGTGAAGTTTGCCAAAATTGAACAACATCTGGTAACATCGCCCACTGCCGTCACCTGGTATTTTTCTATTTACTTTTTTATGTACTATTTTCAATTATTTTTCAATTTTTCTTTTTCTGAGTAACTTTTATGGCCTCTGAGACCAATATGATCAGTATTTCGTAAGTTATTTCTTTTTCAATACTACACAATAAGGGCGTAAACACTGTTGTCATTTTGTTTATAGAAAATATTTACACAAACAAACGATATGAAATGTTGTTTATTACTATTTTTCTATATTTTATATACACATATATAGTCACAGGACATGTTTCTAGAAGTTCTGCAGCCTGTGGAAGTCTTTGAAACATGGTGTCATGCACAGTGGTGTTTTACATTCCTCACACATAAAACGAGTGTCTCTGCATTGTTGTGGGCGTTTTTTTGTATGTGCACAGACGTAACACCTCTTCTGAGCCTTTTTCTTGAAAGCAGTAGCAGGCAGTTTTACTAGGAAGTGATCACCATGCTTCAGACGAGCAGATAGTTGTTGATAATTTGGTGGGCGGTCAATTGCAGGTGTTCTTCCTTGGTACTTGAATACTATTTGTCTGATGACAGACAAACAGAATTCGCCATACTGTGGTTTGTTTCTGGTCCTCATCTTATACATATTATAAGCATTGACCATGGAAATGTCCAGATGATGGAAAAAGAGTTTGATGTACCACTTATAACTCTTGCGAACACAATCAGCAAACCCAATCTGCATGTCACATTTGTCCACTGAACGCATGTTGAAGGTGTAATCAATCACAGCTGCAGGTTTTAGAATGGGTTCATTGCTCTCTCTATGCTGCCTGCCACTGTCTGCCATTTCATTAGGGTGAACTGATGACAACAGTGTGACATCTCGTTTGTCATGCCACCGAAATGCCATGATGTCATTGGCAGCAAACACCTGCACCTCACCTCTACGAGTGCCAGCGTCAAACCTGGGCATATGTTTCCGATTTGCACGCACTGTGCCACACACTTCTGTCATGTTCACTCACAAAAAGTCACTGAGTGAGGGGCTTGTGTACCAGTTATCCATAAATAATATATGCCCCTTACCAAGGTATGGTTCTATCATTGTTCTAACCACATCACCAGAGATGCCCAATAACTTCCTGGTATTTTGCAATGTATAACTTCCAGTCTACACAATAATATCCAATATCAGACCACTGTAACAGTCACAAAGCACAAACAACTTTATACCAAAGCGTTTCCTCTTGCTTGGTATATACTGCTTGAAAGAGAGTCTTCCTTTGAACAGAATCAAAGACTCGTCAATTACAAGCTTCCTGAAGGGATAAAAATGCGTACTGAATTTCTCTTTCAGATACACAAACACATTCCTAATCTTATATAACCTGTCGTTTCTGTCAGGCCTGGTTTTGTCTGAGAAGTGAAGCATACGTAACATTAGCACAAATCGATTCACTGGCATTATATCACTGAAACCTGGGGGTTGCAATCAGGCGGTCTGTTGACTAGTATGATTTCACTTTGTGCTTATACACATGTGGCATAAGCATTATTGTGGCAAAGAAAAGATACATCTCAGCCACAGTTGCCTCCTTCCACTGGTGTAGACGTGATTTTGGTGAAAGTAATGTGTTTGCCATGGTGTACTCGTAGTATGTGTTGCTTTCCATGACAATACTATCCATCAGGGGTTCGTCAAAGAATAACTCGAAACATTCCAGTTCAGTGGCATTGTTCCCAAGTGTACAGGATGGCCATATTCCACTTTAGCTGTCATCAAACTGGTGGGGATTTGGAATAAAATTGACAGCTTCCTGCCAATCCCAGGTGCGGCCAGCTGGTGGGTACTGGACAATGACAGGTGGTTGTGGTTGTGGAGGCTGGTGTGGTGGGTGGGTGGGGGATGGTGGCCTTTGTTGTAGATCAGCTGAGGCAGCGGCGTGGGTGGCAGCATGGCCCACTGCTGGTGCCTCACTGCCGGCACCACTACCACCACACACATTTTCCATCCCAATTGCAACAGTATCATCGTCATTTTCACTGTCTGTTCCTGTTGTACAGCCACGGGATGTACTCCGAGATGTACTCCTTCCCCTTGGAATAGCATATGGCTCACTACCATAGCGCATATATCGTCGTATATACTGACGCTTCACTGGGGAATATTGCACTTCATTATCACTACTTGAACTAGTTTGAAGAGCTTGTAGTTCATATTCACTATCACTATCATCACAAATGCTCTCATCTGAGCCTGGGATTTGGGAAAATAGGAGTTTCCTCTTTGATTCTGGTACAACTGAACGTGAACAAGACGGCCCAGCACCATAGGTGGAAGGCTGAGGGTCGTCTGGGTTTTCCTCACTATTACCGATGTTATGGTCATTAGTTTCGGTCAAAACCTCACCAAAACCTTGAAACTCATCTTCACTGGCACTTCCATCTGTATTAGAACTGCCACTGGGGAACAAAAGTGTCCCAATTTGCCGAGGAGTGAGGAGCTTCTTACCGCGAGGCATGGTGGACATTGTTTACTAAGATGGCGTTCCCACAATGCACCACTGGGTCCCAGATTTTTTTTCTACCGCGCACACCGACCACACAGACCCATTCTTTCACATCTAGGCCTACCAGCCTTTTCCCGCGAGATTTGACGGCGCTAGAATTTATGCGTACTAGTACATCAAAAACCCCTGCGTGTAAGCCGTACTAGTACGTCCGAAACCCTCAAAGGGTTAATGTAAAAGTCTCTGTGATTATTTGCACGAGTCTTCAATCAACACTTAACCCTTTCACTGTCGAGACCCTTGCTTGCAAACTTGCTCTCAGTGTCGAAGAATTTAAAAAAAAAAAATTCATGTGAAATGATACAGATTTTTTCCCAATGGTACTGAAAACTTACGGAATTACGTTCTCATGAAGTTAATTGTCTCGGCGATGTTTATGCATCGAAGATTTTGCCTATTTTGAGCACTATTTTGGACCAATTCCATTGTTCCAGTTGACTGTATTCATAGCTATTTTGCACTTTTCTTTTGCTCTATCGATTGAGTACAAAAAACTGCCCATTTACCTATTTCAACTACCCAATAAAGTGATCAGAAATTGGTAATTTGGCCAATTTCATAGAAAATTCAAGAAAGGCCAATTTCAAAATAGGGACCAGAATAAACAATGCAAGCATTCTTAGCACTAAATAACATTTTCTTTGTTCATTAGTCATGTCTCCAGGCCCCTCTTAAGTTACGCTTGCTTTCCATTTTGAATTTTTTCACACAAAAAAAAAATAGATTTACTGTTATGCAGCCTACTGAATTATTGTAAAAATGGTATAAATAATATCAGCGTCTTTGCAAAAGCACATTAGACCCACCAGTTGACGTGTATTGGATGCGTGACGTGATATGTTCACTCTTGAACAACCTCAAAAATCAAACATTTCTGCTACTTTGAGCTCACTTTCAAGCTACTTTTTGACTGTAAGCCATTCAAAATTATCTTTATTTGTTTAATATACAGTATCTCCCATTCTGTCAAATGAGAACAAGAAAACGAGAATTCTGCCTTAAATACCATATGAAAATACACTGCAAAGTCGCTGTTTTAATCCAAAAACATGGTCGCAGTTATTTTTTCTCATGCACTGTGTGCTGCAGGATTTTTTTTTTATACTGCTCACATTGACTACTTGCACCCATTCTTTCATATGTAGGCCTACCAGCTATCTCCCACAAGATTGGAAGTCGCTAGAATTTTGGCGTAGTATTACAGGACTGACACTGGCTTCAAAGCCGTAATATTACGGGACCGACAGTGATAGGGTTAATAATATCATTACCACCACCACTTGCAAAACACCTTAATTGCTGATGTTAAGTGTCTTCTCATCTTTGAGATTTAACTACGTCTGTGCATTGCTTTGCTTTCTGTAATTCTATGAAACTTGGTAAAATATTCAGGCCTTTCATATTTGAGTTATAATCTTGTTTTAGTTTCGTAGATATTTTTGGTACAAGAAAACCTTGTGTTAAACAATGTTTCATTCACAGTGGGGTTTTTATCAAGTACAGTCCTTAGAAATAAGCACTAAAAGCATAAAGCACATAAAGCATACGTGCATACATACATGTGAAAATTTTTCTAGACTGCCTCCATGTGAGCTGCTTACCCTATCCAGCTCTGTTGACACCGAGCTCTGAGGTCGGCACCTCAGCCTCACAAGTGGCTTATAGGACAGATTTCCACAAATGACTGATGTTGCAAGAAAATCTCGCCTGCATGCACGAATAAAGGGCTAACTTACTTGGTGTTGGAGAATCTATTCCGGTCTTCAACCTCCCTAAGCTTTAGCCCCTCTGGACTTCCCCTCAGAACCACATGCAACCGGGAGCCTTAATTCCTGCAATATTCAGTCGTTATTAGTGACCTGCCTGCACCTCAGAAATTCCTGTTTCCAAGGGGGTGTGTATCCCCTAGTATAACTATGCAGAAATGGACACTAGCTTCTAAGCCTGAAGGAGTGACGCCGGTACGTACCGGTCATGGGCCACCTGTCTGCACAAAGACCCACAGCTCAACTCACTCGTAATTTCCCCCAGAAATTGGCCAGAATCCAGAGTAGGAAAGGGAGGTCTTGTCTTACTGTATGGGCCTGACGGAGGAGGACATCTACGGTACGTCGAGGTGCCTCCACCAGATTTCCCCAGGTCTAGTATGTGAAGACACGTGGGGGCGCCGTCTGCTGATCACGGCACTTGTTGCTCCGATGGTGTCTGGTCTTAGAAGAAGGGCACTGCGGTCTCAAAACCCCATGCCCAGCATTCAAACTTTGGCTTTCAGTTCTCCCTGGCTAACATAACCTAGTGTTTGCCTACATTATCGGCCTATTACTACCTACGTTAAGGTCTTAGGTCTACATTATTATTATCTACAGTTGCCTCAATAATCCTAATATTAGTGTACTAACAGTATAAACTACCTACTTCTTCCCTGAAGGGGAAATCTATCAATTAAGATGTACCTTTCCAACCACCTTCGCCAACCCGGGTGTGTGTGTGTTTTGGGTGGGTGTAAGGGCCACCCAACCCAGCCGTTCCATACATGGCCTGATGGGATCTTTGTACGACGTATCTGCCCTGTGGAACTTTAGGACCGAATAAATTTCCACAATACATCCATAGGTCAGGTTAGGTTATTGAGAGTTCAGTGGAGACATAAGTAAGGTTGTACCAAGGAAGAGTAGAGCCTAGGTCTGGTCATCAGGAGTTTTGTATATTATGTGTTGATCCTGGACATTGTATTCAACAGGTTTCGCTAATGTATGCATTCCTCAGTTTTGTTCTGTAGTTTCAATGAGGTGGATAGTAGATGTCTCAAGGAATCTTCTTTTTGCCCTGTCATTTTCATGGTTGCTTTACCCTAGTCTGTGAGATGTCAGTGCAGATTATGATTTACCACTCAGGCAATGTTGGTGTCATCCATTCTGCATGAAGGTATATCTGACAATCTTAGGCTTTGGAAACTATACAATTATATAATGATTTTTGTGGTGAGCACTAAAATAACCATGTTGGCTCTGGAGAAGAGGGGTGATGAGGACAGTAGTAAGTACCATGGGAAGACCCAGCTGCCAGTCAGTATCAGTTTAATCCTTTAACTGTTTTGGTCGTATATATATGTCTTACTAGCCACCGTTTTTGATGTATATACACACATAAATTCTAGTGGCTTCAAATCAAGAAGGAGAAGGCTGGTAGGCCCACATGTGAGAGAATGGGTCTGTGTGGTCGGTGTGCACCATATAAAAAAAATCCTACAGCACACAGTGCATGAGGAAAAAAAAAACTGTTTTTTTTTTTTAATTAAAATGCCGACTATGTGGTCTATTTTTGTATTGTATTTATGGTTGTATTCTCGTTTTGTTGGTTTCATTTGATAGAATGGAAAACATATAGAAATAGGGGTGATTTTGATTGGTTTTACTACGAAAAGAAACTTGAAATGGAGCTCAAAGTAAGGGAAATGTTTGATTTTTGCTGATGTTCAAAAGTAAACAAATGATGTCATTTTCCAGTAAATGTCCAAGTAGCCATTCTAATATGCAGTCATGAATGGGTTGACATTATTTATACGATTATTACAATATTGCAGTAGTCTGCATAACATTAAATCTTCTATTTTTTGTTTGAATAAAAATTCAAAATAGAAAGCAAGAGTAATATCAGAGGGGCCTGGAGACATGACTGATGAACAAAGAAAATATTATTTTAGAGCCAGGAATGTCTGCATTGTTCTTTCTGCACCCTATTTTGAAGTTGTCATATTTTTTAATTTTCTTGAAATTGGCCAGATTGCAAATTTTTGACCACGTTATTGGGTAATTGATATCAGTAAATGGGCAGTTTTTTGTACTCAATCGATAGAAAAAATGGGGTTCTAAAGAAATAGCTATGAGTTTGGTCGACTGGAACCATAGAATTAGCTGAAAATAGGGCTCAAAGTGGGCGAAATCGCCGATTCATTCATACATATCGCCAAGGTCGCTGACTTTGCGAGAGCGTAATTACGTCAGTTTTACATCAAATTTCTTTCTTCTGGTGTCATTACAATCGGGAAAAGATTCTCTGTCATTTCACGAGAAAATAATAATTTTTTTTTTTTTAAATTTGGCGACACCAGGAGACACCTCAGGATTTAGGGTTGCGACAGTCAAGGGTTTAAACTGAAAATGTGTTGTGTATGTGAAGGGGTCTTGAGTTTATGGGAGTGGAGGAAATGAATAAGTAACTTGAGGGCAGAGAAAGTATTTGTTTTTCATGAGTATGCCTCTTATTTTCAGCATTGGGTTAGTTCAGAACTTTTTCTGAATTCTTCTTGGGTTTAGCCTCTTAACATTGGTGATTGGACCATAATTTCATAGTCATCCTCAAGCCCAAGAATTAAATTTCACATAAACAAATAGTGTGATACAGGTACTCCTCATTTAACGACCTACCTGTTTAATGATGCCTCGGACTTACGGCCAACTCTCTGACCAGTATACTGTATGTGTATTTTACTTTTTTATTGTTTTTAATGCCTAGTTCTATTTTTAATATACTAAAAATGTTGTAAATGGTGCAAAGGTGACATTAAAACAATATCTAAAGATGGTTGACACAAACTCACCACTAGTACAGTATGCTTGAAATATCAGTATGGGGCAGCTCCTTGGAAAGCTTAGTATATAGCAATTCCCTGCATAGTATGGTTAATGCGTGTCAAAAAACACTGTACTATGCAATACCCTACTGATCAAGGTATTATTATTGTGTGTTAGTGTAATGCATTCCAACAATGTGATTAAATGTGTCGGACTGCAAAAGTCGTTTGCTTAGTACAAATCAATGCACACAACACTCTTGTACCCAAATAACCTGCAACTTGGACCATTTACAAAGTCACACTAAGAGAAAGGAGAGGACGAGACAGTATATATAGGCAAGAAGACAGGGATAGGACAAGAGAGGTAGTAGGAAAGGAAGTGGAGAGTTAGTATTAGTGGAGTCAAAGGCCAAGAAAGAGGAGCACTGCAGGAGAGCTAAGGGCCCACAAGGGGTAGGAACAAAAACATGGAGGGTGGGGAGGGAAGTAAAGAACCAAACACCCAAAGCAGAAGAAAGAAAACCCAAAGAGGAAAAAAAGAAAGGGGAAGAGAGAGGAGAAAAAAAGAATCAGGTTAAGTCACGAGTGTATGCAGTTGTAAATAAAGAAATTACAAAAGATTAGGTTAACATTAGTTTAGTGAACAAGCTTGAGAGGGTGTGTAAAAGAAGAAAGTTGAAAGTGAACATTGATAAGAGTAAGGTGATGGGGATATCGTATGATTAAGTAAAGAAAAATTGGATATTACAATGGAGGGAGGGAGTATGGAAGAAGTGAATGCGTTTATATGTTTGGGAGTAGATTTGTCAGCAGATGGGTTTATGAAGGACGAGGTTAACCATAGAGTTAATGAAGAAAAAAAGGTGAGTGGTGCATTGAGGTATCTGTGGAGAGAGAAAACGTATCCATAGAGGCAAAGAATTGAATGTACAAGAGTATGGAGGTACCAACACTCGTATATGGGTGTGAAGCATGGGTTGGAAATGCTGCAGTAGGGAGGAGGCTGGAGGCAGTGGAGATGTCATGTCTAAGGGCAATGTGTGGCATAAATATTATGCAGAGAATTCGTAGTTTGGAGATTAGGAGGACATGCAGAGCTCCAAAAAGTATTATTGAGAGGAGTGAGGAGGGGTTGTTGAGGTAGTTTGGCCATTTATAGAGGATTGAGCAAAATAGGATGACTTGGACGATGTATAAATCTGTAGTGGGGGGAGGGGGGATAGTGGTCATCTCTGAGGAGGTTGGTGGGACGGGGTAAAGGAGGCTCTGTGGGTGAGGGGCTTGGACTTCCAACAAGCATGCATGAGCATGTTAGATAGGAGTGAATGGAGATGAATGGTTTTTGGGATCTGAGAAGCTGTTGGAGTGTGAGCAGGGTAATACACTGGAGCCTCTACTTACAAGTTTAATCCGTTCCGTGTCCTTGCTCGCATCTAATTTGCTCATTTGCAGAGTCAATTTTCCTCATTTAAATTAATTAATTGAAAATAAATTAATCTGTTCCAGTGGAATTCCAGGCATGACAAAATACTTCAATAATTTATTTATCTATCACAATTCATGTAATATGACATAATAAACAATATTAATAACACAGGAACATGATGTATACACTCGAATGAATACAATACATGTCATTACGTAAGTGGCTAGTGGTGGTGACAGCGGCCATTGTTGTTGTTGGGGTTTATAGGGCCACCACAGCGGCCATTACTGCTCCTGACTACATGTGTAGAGAACCTAGGATAACCCAAAACAGTCAGATGCTGCTGCTTCATGATGTCTGCCACTGCTGCTTCATGTTGTTTGCCACTGCTGCTTGATGTTGTCTGCCACTACTACCTCATGATGTCTGCCACTGCTGCTTCATGTTGTCTGCCACTGCTGCTTCATGTTGTCTGCCACTGCTTCTTCATGTTGTCTGCCATGCTGCTTCATGTTGTCTGCCACTGCTACCTCATGTTATCTGCCACTGCTACCTCATCCTGTCTGCTACTGCTGCTTCATGTTGTCTACTCCCACTTTTGCTAGTGTGTTGAAGAGCTTTCCAGTATGTAAAGGTTGAGGGGCAGTGCCAATCTTACACGTATTGGACGGTGACATCATTTATTTACTCTTCAACATCGCCAAAGAATCAAACATTTCTGCTACTTTGAGCTCAGGTTCAAGGTACTTTTTGCCGTGAAACAAACCAAAATCATATCTATTTCTGTAGTATATCTTCCATTGTATCAGTTGAAACCAAAAAAAAAAACGAGAATACAACCATAAAAACCATACGAAAATATACCGCAAAGGGGAGGCTAATGGCTGAGAAGTGAACTCCGTTATTTATGGTCTGATTTCTTTCATTTTTGGTGTATATTAAGAGGCATCTTTCCATCATACATGCTCAAGTTCCAATAAGATAGTCAAGCAAACAACTGAGATCCAGTTCCCCTCAACAGCGTCAAGGAACCTTCCTTGAGGCCCGCTCGCATCTGGAAATTTCGGTAGCATCTGGAAGCAAAAAATCAACCGAGCTACTGCTTTTATCTGGAGAATCTCGCATGTGGATGCACTCATAAGTAGAGGTTCCACTGTATTTTGTGAAGGAATTCAGGGAAATGATTGGCTGTACTTGAGACCTGGAAATGGGGAGTACAATGCCAGCACTTAAAGGAGGGGTTTGGGATATTGGCAGTTTGGAAGGATGTCTAAGCTGTTGTATCTGAGCGCCTCTGCAAAGACAGTGATTTATGTGTGAGTGATGGTGAAAGTTTTGAATGATGAATTGTTTTCTTTTCTTTTTGGGTTTTTCTTTCTTTTGGGTCACCCTGCCTCAGTGGGAAACAGCTGACGTGTTAAAAAAAAATATGGACTGTATGAGACTACACAAGTTTACCGCTGCGAGTCTGGAGTGATACTGATGTCTGCATCGCACTGGTCCAGTACATAGCACCAATCCAATATTGATGCATAATGCAGTTAAATATAATTTCAATTATTAAGTTTATTAAATTTATAAACCATATTACGTATATCAAAACCCATACCATTCAAAACTGTACTATGCAAGGTATTACTGTTGTGTATAGATTCTCTTACAGAATAATAAAATGCTTTAGAAAAAAATTTGTTTGATAAAATTTAAATTTTGTATGTCCAACCTCAAATATCGAACTTTCTTCGTTCCAGACGGCTGTTCGAGTGCCATTACCGAATGAATTTATTCCCATCAGGAATAATGTAAATTAGATTAGTTCATTTCAGACCCTCAAAAATACACTTATAAAAGCACTTACAAAAATACACTTAAACAATTGGTTGAGTTGGGAGCAGTTCGATATTTGAGGTTCCACTGTATGTGAAATCATTTAAATCCATGGTTTCACATATTCAGGAGGGCTCCACATATTTGCCACCCTCTTTTTGGCATTCCACATCTTTAGTGGTTTTCAATTAAGCCATCGTTCATTATATTCAATGCTTTTTCCGCTTTACCACTGTTTTCATGCAGTAGTTATGTAAGGGAAGGATGACTGGTGCCATATTTTAAGATAAACATTGTATGTACTGTGTATTTATTTTACTATTGTGTCTGTTTTTTTATGCCTAGCTGTATTGAGCACTTAACCCTTTCACTGTTGGTCCCATAATATTACGTCTTGCAAGCCAGTGTCGGTCCTGTAATATTGTGCCAAAATTCTAGCAGCTTCAGATCTGATGGGAGAAAGTTCATAGGCCTACATGTGAGACAATGGGTCTGTGTGCTCAGTGTATGCAGTATAAAAATATCTGGAAGGCCATAGTGCATTGTGGGAGTGCCAATTCAGTATGCAGTGTTCACCATGCCTAGCGGTAAGGAATACCTTACTCCCTCGTGAATTGGGGCTCTTCTCGTCCCAAGTGATAGTTGTAACACAGATGGAAGTGTCAGTGAAGATGAATTTCATGGTTGGGAGGAGTTTGTGACCAAAAGCAATGCCCCGGATACCAGAAATAGTGTTGAAAACCTTCCACCTCTGGTGCTGGGCCATCTTGTTCATGTTCAATTGTACCAGGGTGAAAGAGGAAACTCATATTTTCCCATGTCCATGACTCAGATGCGAGCAGTGGTCATGATAGTGATAGTGATTGTGATTTCCAAGCTCTTGATTACTTTCCAGTAGTGACAATGAAGGGGCATATTCTCCAGTGAAGCATCAAATTATATGAGACTACATGTGTTCTGGTAGTGTGCCATATGCTATTCCAGGGGAATGGAGTACATTGTGTGACCCTACACCAGGAATAGATAGTGAAAAGGGAAGACAGTGTGGGTGGTGGGGAAGACAGCGTGGGTGGTAGAAAAGACAAGGTGAGTGGTGGGGAAGACACCATGGGGAAGGCGATGTGATTGGTGGGGAAGGTGGTGTGAGTGGTGGGGAAGGCAGTGTGGGTGGTGGGGAAGATGGTGTGGGTGGTGGAGAAGAAGGTGTGGGTGATGGGGAAGATGGTGTGGGTGGTAGGGAAGACAGGGTGGGTAGTGGGGAAGACGGGGTGGGTGGTGGGGAAGACAGTATGGGTAATGAGTGATGTTACAGTTGGGATGGATAATATACGTGCAGCAGCAGGTGGTGATGGCGGTGCAATGCTTCATGTGGCACCAGCGGCACCCCAGGTTGGTAGCCATGCTGTTGACTCAGCACATCCACAACAAAGGCCACCCTCAACCACCCACACCCCACAACAACCTGCACAGCCACAACCACCTGTCAGTACCCAGTACCCACCAGCAGACTTCATCTGGGATTGGTAGCAGGGTGCCAATTATATTCCCAATCCCTATCACTGGTGAACTCAAAGTGGAATATGGCCATCTTGTACACTTGGGAACAGTGCCACTGATCTACAGTATTTTTAATATTCTTTAATAAACCTCTGATGGAAATTATTGTCAGGGAAAGTAACACATACATCGATTATACCATGGCAAACAATTATTTCACCAAGATCATGCCTGCATCAGTGGAAGGAAACAACTGGCTATAAAGCTGTTTGTACCTTGTGATTGCTATAATGATCTTGTATTGGATATAATTGTGTACACTGGAAGTAATACATTGAAAGATAACAGGAAGTTATTGGGTATCTCTGTGCACACAAGACAATACGCCCACAAAAACGAAGAGACACTTGTTTTATGCATGAAGAGTGTAAAACAGCAGTGTGCATAACACCATGCTGCAGCGCTTCCAGGAACGTGTCCAGTGACTCTGTATATGTATATATATTATAGAACAGTAGTGATAGACAACTTTTTTAATTGTTGGTTTGTGTAAACAAGTTTTATAAACAATATAATAACAATATTTGTGCGATTATTGTGTTGGATACAATGAGTGGATATATATATACAGGAAGGCCCCGCTTTACGGCGTTTCACTTTACGGCGTTCCGCTAATACGGACATTTCAAATTATGACCAAAACTCGCTATACAGCTCCCCCCACCTGACTTTCTAATACGGTCACCGTGCCCCACCCTGTTTGTTTACATTCTCCATGAGCTCAGTAAGCACTAAGTCTCTCCATTTTGTCTGGAAACTCCAAAATTTCAAATGTTTTTAAAAGTTATTTCATATTTTATATATACTCTGATAATTATACTTATGTATACCTGTACCTAAATAAACTTACATACTGTGCTGGCATGCAGGTACACATTAAAATTGGTAAGTGTCTTATGTCTCCAGACGTCATATTAGTAATGATAATAATAATCATCGAGTCATTTAAATGTCGTGTATTACGTTAATATACACATTTTCATTAATCCATCCATGATATTTTTTTCAAAATTATATAATAAACACGATGCATAACATATAAATAAGATAAATACACCCCACAGTAGAATAAATAAACATAAATGTGAGATGTGGTAGCAGACGACTTGCACAAGTGACGCCATATTAGAAATGATAATAACAATACTCACCGAGTCTCATTAAATGTCGTATATTACGTTAATATACACATTTTCATTAATCCATCCATGATATTTTTTTTAAATTATATAATAAACACGATACATTACATAAAAAGATGATAAATACACCCCACAATAGAATAAATAAACATAAATATAAGATGTGGGAGCCAGATAACTTGTACAAGTGACGGCAAGAATAACATTTTCTCTAATCTAACATAAGAGAAAATGTGTTACTGGGGGTAACTGTAGAAAATTATTCCTTTCGTATGTATGTAAGTAAGTTTATTCAGGTATACACAAATACAGTTACATAGATTATCATACATAACAACATACGTGTAGAGAACCAAGGATAACCCAAAAAAGTCAGTGTGACTTATTTCCATTGCCTTCACTCAGAGCTTCATTTCTTCTCAAAATGATGTTACATGAGAATGGGAGTGTTCTTCTTTATTAATTCTACCGTATCAATGTAGAGACAACCTGTACACAATGTAACTTGTACACAAACCAGATGTGTACACTTCGTTTGTTTACAAAACTTACCTTCGCCTGGTTTGTTTACATAACTCTGCGCCTGCCCCCTCTCATGTACTCATTCTTTCTCTCTCTCATTTATTCGTTTTATCTCATTTACTTACTCCTGACCCTACATTAAGACTACAAATATTTTAAGGTAAGTAATGAGTGAACTGTATATACATTTTATCGCTCTGGGATGCTTAAATATCATAGAATAGTATGTGTGGGTGGGGTGGCCTGGTAAGGTAGCCTGGCTATTACCATATGTACCACACTTGATTTCTTACAATAAATACTACTTGTCTCACCCTAGATTAAGACTATAAATATTTTAAGGTAAGTAATGAGTGCACTATGTGTGTATTGTACTTTTTTATTGTTTTTTGATGCCTGGTTCTATTGCTAACTTAATATATGTTAGTGTAAACTTGTTATCTAGTGTTTGTATGCATTTATAAGTGGAAAAAAAGGGTGTTCCACTTTACGGCGATTTCCGCTTTACGGCGGTAGCCTGGAACCTAACCTGCCGTATAAGTGGGGCCCTCCTGTATATATATATATATATATTTTTTTTTTTTTTTCAACAAGTCGGCCGTCTCCCACCGAGGCAGGGTGACCCAAAAAAGAAAGAAAATCCCCAAAAAGAAAATACTTTCATCATCATTCAACACTTTCACCACACTCGCACATTATCACTGTTTTTGCAGAGGTGCTCAGAATACAACAGTCTAGAAGCATACACATATAAAGATACACAACATATCCCTCCAAACTGCCAATATCCCAAACCCCTCCTTTAAAGTGCAGGCATTGTACTTCCCATTTCCAGGACTCAAGTCCGACTATATGAAAATAACCGGTTTCCCTGAATCCCTTCACTAAATATTACCCTGCTCACACTCCAACAGATCGTCAGGTCCCAAGTACCATTCGTCTCCATTCACTCCTATCTAACACGCTCACGCACGCTTGCTGGAAGTCCAAGCCCCTTACCCACAAAACCTCCTTTACCCCCTCTCTCCAACCCTTTCGAGGACGACCCCTACCCCGCCTTCCTTCCCCTATAGATTTATATGCTTTCCATGTCATTCTACTGTGATCCATTCTCTCTAAATGACCAAACCACCTCAACAACCCCTCCTCTGCCCTCTGACTAATACTTTTATTAACTCCACACCTTCTCCTAATTTCCACACTCCGAATTTTCTGCATAATATTTACACCACACATTGCCCTTAAACAGGACATCTCCACTGCCTCCAACCGTCTCCTCGCTGCTGCATTTACCACCCAAGCTTCACACCCATATAAGAGTGTTGGTACTACTATACTTTCATACATACCCTTCTTTGCCTCCATAGATAACGTTTTTTGACTCCACATATACCTCAACGCACCACTCACCTTTTTTCCCTCATCAATTCTATGATTAACCTCATCCTTCATAAATCCATCCGCCGACACGTCAACTCCCAAGTATCTGAAAACATTCACTTCTTCCATACTCCTCCTCCCCAATTTGATATCCAATTTTTCTTTATCCAAATCATTTGACACCCTCATCACCTTACTCTTTTCTATGTTCACTTTCAACTTTCTACCTTTACACACATTCCCAAACTCATCCACTAACCTTTGCAATTTTTCTTTAGAATCTCCCATAAGCACAGTATCATCAGCAAACAATAACTGTGTCAATTCCCATTTTGAATTTGATTCCCCATAATTTAATCCCACCCCTCTCCCAAACACCCTAGCATTTACTTCCTTTACAACCCCATCTATAAATATATTAAACAACCATTGTGACATTACACATCCCTGTCTAAGACCTACTTTTACCGGGAAGTAGTCTCCCTCTCTTCTACACACCCTAACCTGAGCCTCACTATCCTCATAAAAACTCTTTACAGCATTTAATAACTTACCACCTATTCCATATACTTGCAACATCTGCCACATTGCTCGTGTATCCACTCTATCATATGCCTTTTCTAAATCTATAAATGCAATAAAAACTTCCCTATCTTTATCTAAATACTGTTCACATATATGCTTCAATGTAAACACCTGATCTACACATCCCCTACCCACTCTAAAACCTCCTTGCTCATCCGCAATCCTACATTCTGTCTTACCTCTAATTCTTTCAATTATAACCCTACCGTACACTTTTCCTGGTATACTCAGTAAGCTTATTCCTCTATAATTTTTACAGTCTCTTTTGTCCCCTTTCCCTTTATATAAAGGGACTATACATGCTCTCTGCCAATCCCTAGGTACCTTCCCCTCTTTCATACATTTATTAAACAAAAGTACCAACCACTCCAACACTATATCCCCCCCTGCTTTTAACATTTCTGTCATGATCCCATCAGTTCCAGCTGCTTTACCCCCTTTCATTTTACGTAATGCCTCACGTACGTACCTCCCCCACACTTACATTCTGCTCTTCTTCACTCCTAAAAGATGGTATACCTCCCTGACCAGTGCATGAAATTACTGCCTCTGTTTCTTCCTTAACATTTAAAAGTTCCTCAAAATATTCTCGCCATCTACCCAATACCTCCATCTCCCCATCTACTAACTCCCCTACTCTGTTTTTAACTGACAAATCCATATTTTCCCTAGGCTTTCTTAACTTGTTTAACTCACTCCAAAATTTTTTCTTATTTTCATTAAAATTTCTTGACAGTGCCTCTCCCACTCTATCATCTGCTCTCCTTTTGCACTCTCTCACGACTCTCTTTACCTTTCTTTTACTCTCCATATACTCTGCTCTTCTTATAACACTTCTGCTTTGTAAAAACCTCTCATAAGCTACCTTTTTCTCTTTTATCACACCCTTTACTTCATCATTCCACCAATCACTCCTCTTTCCTCCTGCCCCCACCCTCCTATAACCACAAACTTCTGCCCCACATTCTAATACTGCATTTTTAAAACTATTCCAACCCTCTTCAACCCCCCCACTACTCATCTTTGCACTAGCCCACCTTTCTGCCAATAGTCGCTTATATCTCACCCGAACTTCCTCCTCCCTTAGTTTATACACTTTCACCTCCCTCTTACTTGTTGTTGCCACCTTCCTCTTTTCCCATCTACCTCTTACTCTAACTGTAGCTACAACTAAATAATGATCCGATATATCAGTTGCCCCTCTATAAACATGTACATCCTGGAGCCTACCCATCAACCTTTTATCCACCAATACATAATCTAATAAACTACTTTCATTACGTGCTACATCATACCTTGTATATTTATTTATCCTCTTTTTCATAAAATATGTATTACTTATTACCAAATTTCTTTCTACACATAGCTCAATTAAAGGCTCCCTATTTACATTTACCCCTGGCACCCCAAATTTACCTACTACTCCTTCCATAACATTTTTACCCACTTTAGCATTGAAATCCCCAACCACCATTACTCTCACACTTGATTCAAAACTCCCCACGCATTCACTCAACATTTCCCAAAATCTCTCTCTCTCCTCTACACTTCTCTCTTCTCCAGGTGCATACACGCTTATTATAACCCACTTTTCACATCCAATCTTTATTTTACTCCACATAATCCTTGAATTAATACATTTATAGTCCCTCTTTTCCTGCCATATATATATATGTTTATATATATATATATATATATATATATATATATATATATATATATTTTTTTTTTTTTTTTTTTTTTTTTCATCAAACCAGCCGTATCCCACCGAGGCAGGGTGGCCCAGAAAGAAAAACAAAAGTTTATCTTTTTAAATTTAGTAATTTATACAGGAGAAGGGGTTACCAGCCCCTTGCTCCTGGCATTTTAGTCGCCTCTTACAACATGCATGGCTTACGGAGGAAGAATTCTGTTCCACTTCCCCATGGAGGTAAGAGGAAATGAACAAGAACAAGATCTAGAAAGAAAATAGAAGAAAACCCAGAGGGGTGTGTATATATATGCTTGTACATGTATGTGTAGTGTGACCTAAGTGCAAGTAGAGGTAGCAAGACATACCTGAAATCTTGCATTTTCACGAGACAGAAAAAATTACACCAGCAATCCTACCATCATGTAAAACAATTACAGGCTTTCGTTTTACACTCACTTGGCAGGACGGTAGTACCTCCCTGGGCGGTTGCTGTCTACCAACCTACTACCTAGGGTATATATATATATATATATATTTATTCATAGAATTGATGAGGGAAAAAAGGTGAGTGGTGCGTTGAGGTATATGTGGAGTCAAAAAACGTTATCTATGGAGGCAAAGAAGGGAATGTATGAAAGTATAGTAGTACCAACACTCTTATATGGGTGTGAAGCTTGGGTGGTAAATGCAGCAGCGAGGAGACGGTTGGAGGCAGCGGAGATGTCCTGTTTAAGGGCAATGTGTGGTGTAAATATTATGCAGAAAATTCGGAGTGTGGAAATTAGGAGAAGGTGTGGAGTTAATAAAAGTATTAGTCAGAGGGCAGAAGAGGGGTTGTTGAGGTGGTTTGGTCATTTAGAGAGAATGGATCACAGTAGAATGACATGGAAAGCATATAAATCTATAGGGGAAGGAAGGCGGGGTAGGGGTCGTCCTCGAAAGGGTTGGAGAGAGGGGGTAAAGGAGGTTTTGTGGGTAAGGGGCTTGGACTTCCAGCAAGCGTGCGTGAGCGTGTTAGATAGGAGTGAATGGAGACGAATGGTACTTGGGACCTGACGATCTGTTGGAGTGTGAGCAGGGTAATATTTAGTGAAGGGATTCAGGGAAACCGGTTATTTTCATATAGTTGGACTTGAGTCCTGGAAATGGGAAGTACAATGCCTGCACTTTAAAGGAGGGGTTTGGGATATTGGCAGTTTGGAGGGATATGTTGTGTATCTTTATATGTTTAAGCTTCTAGACTGTTGTATTCTGAGCACCTCTGCAAAAACAGTGATAATGTGCGAGTGTGGTGAAAGTGTTGAATGATGATGAAAGTATTTTCTTTTTGGGGATTTTCTTTCTTTTTTGGGTCACCCTGCCTCGGTGGGAGACGGCCGACTTTTTTAAAAAAAAAAAAAAAAAAAAAAAAAAATTATTTTACTCCACATAATCCTTGAATTAATACATTTATAGTCCCTCTTTTCCTGCCATATATATATATGTTTATATATATATATATATATATATATATATATATATATATATATATATATATATATCTTTATATATATATATTTATATACACACACACACACACACACACACACACACACACACACACACACACACACACACACACACACACACACACACACACACACACACACAAACAAAAATACAAAATGCATTATATTGGTCTCACATTCCACAAAAGTTTCTTGAAAAAATAAAATATTAGAAAAGAAAAGAAAAAATAGAATAAAAGAAAAAATAACATTACCGAGTAAGGGGCAGTCACCGATGTTGCTGTCAGCAGTTCACTTTCTGCCAACTTCATGCCTCTGTATCTTGGTAAATACTGATCGCCGTTCTTTTTCTTTTGTAGCACTCAGAAAATTATTCCTAAAATTTTGGTAAGATTTTTTTTTTTTTTTTTTTGACACAGCAAGTTTGTGAGCAGAGTCTCAACCGTGGAAGGCTTAACATATGATTGTGTAAACAAGTTATCAGGGATTTTAGATGAATTCCGTGTTGAAAAAACGCTCTTTCCCACCAAAGATTTTTGCTAATCGCCGGAGGTCGGGAACCTAACAATTGTGAAAACTGGGCCCCTCCTGTATATAGCTATTGAAGTTTAATTTAAAACTAATCTCAACTTTTAAACTCATCTTAATGTATATAATATTTATTAATGAAAATTGTCTAGTTTGAAAATGACTAAAGTCACATTTTCTCCATCTTTACCTCAACACTAGGTAGTAGGTTGGTAGACAGCAACCACCCAGGGAAGTACTACCGTCCTGCCAGATGACTGTGAAACAGAAACCTGTAACTGTTTTGCATGATGGTAGGATTGCTGGTGTCTTTCTCTGTCTCATAAACACACTAGATAACAGGGATATCTTGCTACTCCAACTTACACTTTGGTCACACTTCACAGACATGCACATGCATATATATATACATACATCTAGGTTTTTCTCCTTTTTCTACATAGCTCTTGTTCTTCTTTATTTCTTCTATTGTCCATGGGGAAGTGGAAAAGAATCTTTCCTCCGTAAGCCATGCGTGTCGTATGAAGCGACTAAAATGCCGGGAGCAATGGGCTAGTAACCCCTTCTCCTGTAGACATTTACTAAAAAAGAGAAGAAGAAAAACTTTATAAAACTGGGATGCTTGAATGTGCATGGATGTAGTGCAGATGACAAGAAACAGATGATTGCTGATGTTATGAATGAAAAGAAGTTGGATGTCCTGGCCCTAAGCGAAACAAAGCTGAAGGGGGTAGGGGAGTTTCGGTGGGGGGAAACAAATGGGATTAAATCTGGAGTATCTGAGAGAGTTAGAGCAAAGGAAGGGGTAGCAGTAATGTTGAATGATCAGTTATGGAAGGAGAAAAGAGAATATGAATGTGTAAATGCAAGAATTATGTGGATTAAAGTAAAGGTTGGATGCGAGAAGTGGGTCATAATAAGCGTGTATGCACCTGGAGAAGAGAGGAATGCAGAGGAGAGAGAGAGATTTTGGGAGATGTTAAGTGAATGTATAGGAGCCTTTGAACCAAGTGAGAGAGTAATTGTGGTAGGGGACCTGAATGCTAAAGTAGAGAAACTTTTAGAGAGGGTGTGGTAGGTAAGTTTGGGGTGCCAGGTGTAAATGATAATGGGAGCCCTTTGATTGAACTTTGTATAGAAAGGGGTTTAGTTATAGGTAATACATATTTTAAGAAAAAGAGGATAAATAAGTATACAAGATATGATGTAGGGCAAAATGACAGTAGTTTGTTGGATTATGTATTGGTAGATAAAAGACTGTTGAGTAGACTTCAGGATGTACATGTTTATAGAGGGGCCACAGATATATCAGATCACTTTCTAGTTGTAGCTACACTGAGAGTAAAAGGTAGATGGGATACAAGGAGAATAGAAGCATCAGGGAAGAGAGAGGTGAAGGTTTATAAACTAAAAGAGGAGGCAGCTAGGGAAAGATATAAACAGCTATTGGAGGATAGATGGGCTAATGAGAGCATAGGCAATGGGGTCGAAGAGGTATGGGGTAGGTTTAAAAATGTAGTGTTAGAGTGTTCAGGAGAAGTTTGTGGTTACAGGAAAGTGGGTGCGGGAGGGAAGAGGAGCGATTGGTGGAATGATGATGTAAAGAGAGTAGTAAGGAAGAAAAAGTTAGCATATGAGAAGTTTTTACAAAGAAGTGATGCAAGGAGGGAAGAGTATATGGAGAAAAAGAGAGAGGTTAAGAGAGTGGTGAAGCAATGTAAAAAGAGAGCAAATGAGAGAGTGGGTGAGATGTTATCAACAAATTTTGTTGAAAATAAGAAAAAGTTTTGGAGTGAGATTAACAAGTTAAGGAAGCCTAGAGAACAAATGGATTTGTCAGTTAAAAATAGGAGGGGAGAGTTATTAAATGGAGAGTTAGAGGTATTGGGAAGATGGAGGGAATATTTTGAGGAATTGTTAAATGTTGATGAAGATAAGGAAGCTGTGATTTCGTGTATAGGGCAAGGAGGAATAACATCTTGTAGGAGTGAGGAAGAGCCAATTGTGAGTATGGGGAAAGTTCGTGAGGCAGTAGGTAAAATGAAAGGGGGTAAGGCAGCCGGGATTGATGGGATAAAGATAGAAATGTTAAAAGCAGGTGGGGATATAGTTTCAGAGTGGTTGGTGCAATTATTTAATAAATGTATGGAAGAGGGTAAGGTACCTAGGGATTGGCAGAGAGCATGCATAGTTCCTTTGTATAAAGGCAAAGGGAACAAAAGAGAGTGCAAAAATTATAGGGGGATAAGTCTGTTGAGTATACTTGGTAAAGTGTATGGTAGAGTTATTATTGAAAGAATTAAAAGTAAGACTGAGAATAGGATAGCAGATGAACAAGGAGGCTTTAGGAAAGGTAGGGGGTGTGTGGACCAGGTGTTTACAGTGAAACATATAAGTGAACAGTATTTAGATAAGGCTAAAGAGGTCTGTAGGTAGTAGGTTGGTAGACAGCAACCACCCAGGGAAGTACTACCGTCCTGCCAGATGACTGTGAAACAAAAACCTGTAACTGTTTTGCATGATGGTAGGATTGCTGGTTTCTTTTTCTGTCTCATAAACACGCTAGATAACAGGGATATCTTGCTACTCCTACTTACACTTTGGTCACACTTCACAGACACGCACATGCATATATATATACATACATCTAGGTTTTTCTCCTTTTTCTAAATAGCTCTTGTTGTTCTTTATTTCTTCTATAGTCCATGGGGAAGTGGAAGAGAATCTTTCCTCCGTAAGCCATGCGTGTCGTATGAGGCGACTAAAATGCCGGGAGCAATGGGCTAGTAACCCCTTCTCCTGTAGACATTTACTAAAAAAGAGAAGAAGAAAAACTTTATAAAACTGGGATGCTTAAATGTGCGTGGATGTAGTGCGGATGACAAGAAACAGATGATTGCTGATGTTATGAATGAAAAGAAGTTGGATGTCCTGGCCCTAAGCGAAACAAAGCTGAAGGGGGTAGGAGAGTTTCAGTGGAAGGAAGGCGGGGTAGGGGTCGGCCTAGGAAAGGTTGGAGGGAGGGGGTAAAGGAGGTTTTGTGTGCGAGGGGCTTGGACTTCCAGCAGGCATGCGTGAGCGTGTTTGATAGGAGTGAATGGAGACAAATGGTTTTTAATACTTGACGTGCTGTTGGAGTGTGAGCAAAGTAACATTTATGAAGGGATTCAGGGAAACCGGCAGGCCGGACTTGAGTCCTGGAGATGGGAAGTACAGTGCCTGCCCTCTGAAGGAGGGGTGTTAATGTTGCAATTTAAAAACTGTAGTGTAAAGCACCCTTCTGGCAAGACAATGATGGAGTGACTGATGGTGAAAGTTTTTCTTTTTCGGGCCACCCTGCCTTGGTGGGAATCGGCCAGTGTGATAATAAAAATAAAAAATAATAATAAAGAGGTCTTTGTGGCATTTATGGATTTGGAAAAGGCGTATGACAGGGTGGATAGGGGGGCAATGTGGCAGATGTTGCAGGTGTATGGTGTAGGAGGTAGGTTACTGAAAGCAGTGAAGAGTTTTTACGAGGATAGTGAGGCTCAAGTTAGAGTACATAGGAAAGAGGGAAATTATTTCCCAGTAAAAGTAGGCCTTAGACAAGGATGTGTGATGTCACCGTGGTTGTTTAATATATTTATACATGGGGTTGTAAGAGAAGTAAATGCGAGGGTCTTGACAAGAGGCGTGGAGTTAAAAGATAAAGAATCACACATAAAGTGGGAGTTGTCACAGTTGCTCTTTGCTGATGACACTGTGCTCTTGGGAGATTCTGAAGAGAAGTTGCAGAGATTGGTGGATGAATTTGGTAGGGTGTGCAAAAGAAGAAAATTAAAAGTGAATACAGGAAAGAGTAAGGTTATGAGGATAACAAAAATGTTAGGTGATGAAAGATTGGATATCAGATTGGAGGGAGAGAGTATGGAGGATGTGAATGTATTCAGATATTTGGGAGTGGACGTGTCAGCGGATGGGTCTATGAAGGATGAGGTGAATCATAGAATTGATGAGGGGAAAAGGGTGAGTGGTGCACTTAGGAGTCTGTGGAGACAAAGAACTTTGTCCTTGGAGGCAAAGAGGGGAATGTATGAGAGTATAGTTTTACCAACACTCTTATATGGGTGTGAAGCATGGGTGATGAATGTTGCAGCGAGGAGAAGGCTGGAGGCAGTGGAGATGTCCTGTCTGAGGGCAATGTGTGGTGTGAATATAATGCAGAGAATTCGTAGTTTGGAAGTTAGGAGGAGGTGCGGGATTACCAAAACTGTTGTCCAGATGGCTGAGGAAGGGTTGTTGAGGTGGTTCGGACATGTAGAGAGAATGGAGCGAAACAGAATGACTTCAATAGTGTATCAGTCTGTAGTGGAAGGAAGGCGGGGTAGGGGTCGGCCTAGGAAAGGTTGGAGGGAGGGGGTAAAGGAGGTTTTGTGTGCGAGGGGCTTGGACTTCCAGCAGGCGTGCGTGAGCGTGTTTGGTAGGAGTGAATGGAGACGAATGGTTTTTAATACTTGACGTGCTGTTGGAGTGTGAGCAAAGTATCATTTATGAAGGGGTTCAGGGAAACCGGCAGGCCGGACTTGAGTCCTGGAGATGGGAAGTACAGTGCCTGCACTCTGAAGGAGGGGTGTTAATGTTGCAGTTTAAAAACTGTAGTGTAAAGCACCCTTCTGGCAAGACAGTGATGGAGTGAATGATGGTGAAAGTTTTTCTTTTTCAGGCCACCCTGCCTTGGTGGGAATCGGCCAGTGTGATAATAAAAAATAATTAAGTAGTTTTGAATCTGTTCTTTTTTTATTAATCCCAATTTGCACTCTATTTATAGATATTTTCTTTTATCAGTGGTACCCAAGAATGCTATTTGTTAGCCTTGGGTTACCGAGTCTCTACTGCGATCTGCTTTGTTGTAATAGGACAATGTTGTGGAGGCTTTGTATTTTTGGTTAAAAATACTGACTTGTTTGTCAATTTCCTTATCATTAGTAAACTCTCTGTGCCTCTGATATATTTGATGAGTACTGAGAACTTTCTTACTCCCAGAGCCAAGCTTTGGGCTACTCTCGTCTGGTACTTGCCTGGTCATCCAGGCTCTAGCTGCTGGCTGCCATCAGGCAGATTTGGAGAACATGACAGGGCACTGAGGACCAAAGCAAATCTACTGGTCACAGGAGATGCTATAATTTACTGGGCTTTCTTGGATTAAGTAAAACATTGAAGTTAGCTTTAGACTCAACATCACTTACTGCTATAAGAGAGCTATATGATTTAGATTTAGGGATTTCATTTCCTCTAGAAATTTTTTTTTATTTTTTTTTTTATTTTCTGAAGGTAATGTCACCAAAAGTATGAAATTTGATGGAAAATTTATGGAATTATGTAGGTGCAAAATTATCAGTCTGAGCTCAGTTTATGCATCAGCAATTTTTCCCACATTAGAGTATTGTTTTAAGTCATTTTCAATGCTCCATTCAATCAAGAGGCAAACTACTGCATCACTGGTTGGCTAAGACACCCCCCCCCTTCCACACACACACACCAACAGTGGTGATAGTAGTGGGAGGTACAATGCCTGCACTCTTGAGGAGGGGCTATAGATGTTTACTGTTTGGAGAGACACATAAATGCCTCTGGCAAGACAGTGTTTTTTGACAGTGTGGGTGATGATGAAAGTGTTTCTTTTTCAGGGCACCCTTCCTTGGTGGTAAATGACCAGTGTGTTTTAAAAAACTAATAATACAGTGGACCCCCGGTTAACGATATTTTTTCACTCCAGAAGTATGTTCAGGTGCCAGTACTGACCAAATTTGTTCCCATAAGGAATATTGTGAAGTAGATTAGTCCATTTCAGACCCCCAAACATACACGTACAAACGCACTTACATAAATACACTTACATAATTGGTCGCATTCGTAGGTGATCGTTATGCGGGGGTCCACTGTAATTATTTCTGCAAGTACATGATATATCTACTGTTTTACAGACCTAGCTGACAGCATTGGCATACTACTGTATATAATAAACCCCTGGTTATACAGAGCATTTTAGGCAACTTAGGTTAATCTTGTTCATGCATATCATATCTCAAAATCTTCATTGCAACTCAAAACTAAATTCCTCTATGAGGGTAAATTGTAACTCAAAATTATTGTAATTTCAAGCTCTTCATAATTCAAGGGATCACTGTACTATGTTAGTCAACAGTACTATACTATACAGTAGAGTACTGTATTAGGTATACAGTACAATATATATTAGGCATACAAAACAATGTTTGGTATGTAATACAGTAGTTTTATTTTTTAACATTATTCTGTTTTAAGACACTGACAATTTTATTAATTTATTATATTGAGGGTCTACTGATAATACACAATAGTGAGGTGCTAATCTTTGTTGTAAACGTGATCATTTTTAACCTTAGTCTTGTCTTTGGTAATACTGTAAGCTTTAGCTCACAAAAAAAAAGTTAAAAAATCCTATTACTTTTTATTATCATTCTTGTGCTTCTTTTTGTATATAGACAGTGCTATAAGTTGAGATGTTGTGAGTGAGTATTGTGCTTTATGTTTCAGGCTGTTGGTCAGGCAACAGCAGCAGCAGCAGCAGCAGCAGCAGCAGCACCTGGTGACTCTCCACCGTCTCCTGTAGCAGCAACTCCCTCTAAGCCAAGTCAGGTGGTACATCCTCAGCCATCCTCGGTGCCGACAGAACCACTTGCATCACCCACCTACCTTCCCCCACCAGAGTCCACAATTGATCTGGATGGAACTTTTTCGTGGTCTGTTTCATATCTTGATGACCCCAACTTTAGAGCTGTGCCTGTGAGCTGTTTCAGACATGTAAGTTGGTTTATAATGTATTCATGAAGCAGCTTCTTGCTCTGATCATTTTCTTGTAGAAGAGAGTGAGTTTTATTATTGCTAGAATTTTTGTTTTATTTACTACACCAGCTGTCTTCCACTACGGTAGGGTTAGAAATATTTCGTCTCTTTCTTCTACATTCTGACAAGTTTTTTCTAGTGAACATGACAAGGAACTTGAAAGTTCACCTTATCTTAACATGTCTTTATTGTAGTTAGCGTGACAAGGAACTTCCAGATGACCTTAATATGCTTTTGTTCTAGTAAGCATCATAAGGAACTTCTAGATTGCCTTAACATGTCTTTGAACACATTTTCTTACCCTTGTGCCCAGTTGGCTCCTTTTTTTCAACAAGTCGGCCATCTCCCACCTAGGCAGAGTGACCCAAAAAGAAAGAAAATCCTCAAAACAAAAATACTTTCATCTTTCAACACTTTCACCTCACTCATACATAATCACTATTTTTGCAGAGGTGCCCAGATACAACAGTTGAGAAGCATATATAAAGATACAGTATAAAAAATGACCTGAAATAATATAATGAACTCTATGCAGAATACAATATCAGGGCCCCAGTTATATGTATACCGTCCTATTACACATCCCTCCAAACTGCCAATATCCCAGACCCCTCCTTTAAAGTGCAGGCATTGTACTTCACATTTCCAGTCCAGCTATATAAAAATAACCGGTTTCCCTGAATCCTTTCACTAAATATTACTCTGCTCTCACTCCAAAAGCTTGTCAGGTCACAAAAACCATTTGTCTCCATTCACTCTTATCTAACACGCTCACGCATGCTGGAAGTCCAAGCCCTCGCCCACTAAACCTCCTTTACCCCCTCCCTCCAACCTTTTCGAGGATGACCCCTACCCTGCTTTCCTTTCCCTACAGATTTGTATGCTCTCCATGTCATTTTACTCTGATCCATTCTCTCTAAATGACCAAACCACCTCAACAACCCCTCTTCAGCCCTCTGACTAATACTTTTATTAACTCCACATCTCCTAATTTCCGCACTCTGAATTCTCTACATAATATTTACACTACACATTGCCTTTAGACGGGACATCTCCACTGCCCTCCAACTGCTTCCTTGCTGCAGCATTTACAACCCAAGCTTCACACCCACTGTACTTTCATACATTCCCTTCTTTGCCTCCATAGATAATGTTTTTTGTCTCCACATATACCTCAACATACCACTAACCTTTTTTCCTTTATCAATTCTATGGTTAACCTCATCCTTCATAAACCTGTCCGCTGACACGTCAGCTCCCAAATATCTGAACACTTTCACTTCTTCCATACTCCCTCTCTCCAATGTGATATCAAATTTTTCTTTATCTAAATTATTTGATAATCATCACATTACTCTTATATATGTTCACTTTCAACATTTTACCTTTACACACACTCCCAAACTCGTCCACTAACTTTTGCAGCTTTTCTTTAGAATCTCCCATAAGCACAGTATCATCACCAAAAAGTAACTGTGTCAACTCCCATTTTGTTCTTGATTCCTCATAATTTAATCCCACCCCTCTCCCCAACACCTTAGCATTTACCTCCTTCACAACTCCATCTGTAAATATATTGCACAACCATGGTGACATTACACATCCCTGTCTAAGACCTACTTTTACCAGGAAGTAGTCTCCCTCTTTCCTACACACCCTAACGTGAGCCTCACTATCCTCATAAAAACTCTTTACAGCATTTAGTAACTTATTACCTATTCCATGCACTTGCAACATCTGCCACATCACTCCCCTATCCACTGTATCATATGCCTTTTCTAAATTCATAAATGCAATGAAAACTTCCCTACCTTTATCTAAATACTGTTCACATACAGTTGTCCCTCGTTTTTCATATGGCTCAAAATTCGTAATTTTCGGAAATTGTAACGTTCTTTTTGGCAAAACATTGACTCGCGAATCGTTGTTTGACTCGCAAATAGTCGTTCGTCTCGGATGCGTATACAGTGGACCCCCCGCATACCGTTGGCCTTACATAACGTTAAATCCGCATACCGATACATTTTATCGCTAAGATTTTGCCTCGCATACCGCTAAAAAACCCGCTCAACGCTGTTCGTCCAAGACACGTCTATGTGAGGCCTGAGCCAGCCTCACATGTTCCGCCGGTGGCATTGTTTACAAGCCAGCCTCCGCGGTAACATCCAAGCATAAAATCGTAACATTTCGTATTATTACAGTGTTTTTGGTGACCATGGGCCCCAAGAAAGCTTCTAGTGCCAACCCTGTGGTAAAAAGGGTGAGAAATATTATCGAAATACTGTGGTACCATGGTCAACTGCTGATGCTGCTGCTGCTGTAGCACTGTCAGCTGCTGCTGCTGCTGTAGCACCGTCAGCTGCTGCTGCTGCTGCTGTACCACCGTCAGCTGCTGCTGCTGCTGTTGTAGTACTGTCTGCTGCTGCTGTAGCATTGCTGCTGCTGTAGCACTGTCAGCTGCTGGTGCTGCTGTAGCACTGTCAGCTGCTGGTGCTGCTGTAGCACTGTCAGCTGCTGCTGCTGCTGCTGTACCACTGTCAGCTGCTGCTGCTGCTGCTGCTGCTGCTGTAGTACCGTCTGCTGCTGCTGTAGCATCGTCTGCTGCTGCTGTAGCACTGTCAGCTGCTGCTGCTGTAGCACTGTCAGCTGCTGCTGCTGTAGCACCGTTGTTGGTGTGGCTTATTGAGAATACCAAGAAACAATTAACCCCAGAGGGTTAGCCACCCAGGATAACCCAAAAAAGTGTGTCATCGAAGACTGTCTAACTTATTTCCATTGGGGTCCTTAATCTTGTCTCCCAGGATGCAACCCACACCAGTCGACTAACACCCAGGTGAACAGGGAAAAACGCCTGGAACTAGTGCTCATATTGGAGAATTTAAAGCCAGCAAAGGTTGGTTTGAGAGATTTAAGAATCGCTGTTGCTGAATCAGTCAGCTGTTGCTAGATCAGTCAGCTGTTGCTGGATCAGTCAGCTGTTGCTGGATCAGTCGGCTGTTGCTGGACCAGTCAGCTGTTGCTGGATCAGTCAGCTGTTGCTGGATCAGTCAGCTGTTGCTGGATCAGTCAGCTGTTGCTGGATCAGTCAGCTGTTGCTGGATCAGTCAGCTGTTGCTGGACCAGTCAGCTGTTGCTGGACCAGTCAGTTGTTGCTGGACCAGTCAGCTGTTGCTGGACCAGTCAGCTGTTGCTGGACCAGTCAGCTGTTGCTGGACCAGTCAGCTGCTGCTGCACCACGGTCAGCTGCTGTTGCTTCATCAGCTCCTTGTCCGAGCGATCCCATCTTTCTTTTCAACAGCCTGACATGAGCAGAGACTGTCAACAAAAAGAAAGTACCAGCAGGAAGGAGAATGCCTACATCATGCAAAAGTCACTTGGTGAGCCATGCTACTTAACTTATGGTCAACCTGGTGAGTGACAAGCCACTCAACATGTCCAATCAAGAACTTTTTGTTGACAGTCTCTGCTCATGTCAGGCTGTTGAAAAGAAAGATGGGATCGCTCGGACAAGGAGCGGTTGGTTTCAAAAGTATCAGCCAACCTGGCTGCCTCCAATGCAGAAAAGACATGGTCCTGCAGAAAGACTCAAACCTCTGGTCCCACAGACTCCAGCAGGTTATACACCAATATTAGCTGAACCAACTCGTCAATACTTGGCAGGGACGCTGTATGAACCAAAGACACCCAATGCTGTTCAGGCCACCTCAAGGCTTGAGCCTGGTTTTCGAAAGTTTCGAAAATGCTAAGTCTGGCCCACATACACATCAAAGTGTTCCAAGACCAGTACTAGAGGGCTTCTTCTGTTCAGGCTCAGCCTCAATGAAACGAGGAACCAGCTGTACTGCTTTTTGCAAACTAAAATCATTTACAACTTGAGAAAACTGCCTCCTTTCTTTTTCCCTATCAAATTCTTCCTTGGCATATGCCCGTTGCTCCCTAGTCTGCTCAAGATCGATTTTCGCCAACTCAAGTGCCAACGAAGCCGATTCACCTTCAGACAACCCTGTCACATGAGACTGATGGTTTTGCTCAGGTGATATAACTTTTCCCTCCTGCAAGAACCTCAGGGTTTTATTCCTGGCTCCCGTAGGGGGAGGAGTCTGATATGCCATCTCCTCTTCTCGAAGTTTGACACTCATAAGAGGATGAAGCTGCACAGCTGTGAGAGAGCATTCGTAATCAATGCCAATGGAACGAGCAATTTGCCAGCAATGCTGTAGAGAAAACTTAGGCAAGTTTAATAAAGTGTATTCAGACACTAGCCGTCTGACTCGTCTAGGTGGCATTTAACCCCAACATTAACACGCTATTTGCAATACACTCTCAGTTACGCACTGTACGACTGCAGAATACTCACACAATAGCAAGACTGCCACGCAACAAAGCCAGATGCAGAATACGCACATACAATAGCAAGGATGACATTAGCAAAGCTGATACAAAGTTAACATGCAAAACAACAAGCTATCTATGATCACATAACAGCAGGCCCGACAAGCAAAAATTCCTGAAGTATTGGCAAAGCTGACACAATGCCAGATAGCCAGCTATTTAAATCATGCCAGAAGGCCACCAACATCATAGTTCAATTGACCCCAGACCAAAATGTCCCCACCCTGCACTTCACTTCCCACAGTTTCCGTAAATCCATTCATAAATGTTACCTTGCCCACACTCCAACACCACATCAAATTGTATAATCTACTTGCATCCACTCCTGTCTAATATGGGTCATACAAACCTGGTAGATGTCCAACTCCTAGAACACAGAATCTCCTTTACCCCCTCTGTCTAACCTTTTCTGGTATGACTCCTACCACTCCTTCCCTCCACCCTTTATTTATATGCCCCTTGTAATAATACCATTTTTCTCCAGCTTCTCTGAATGTTCAAATCAACTAAGTTGCAGGAATTGCTCTGAGAGAGTAGAGGGATTAGTACCAAATTTGCACATGAAAATCATTCCCTGTGTAAGCAAAAAATTCGGTAGGTGGTGCAACATCCCCCCATTGAAAAGCAGGGGGACCATGAGTACATTAGGGAGATAGTCAGTGTCATGGGTTAAGACTATTCAACTCCCTCCCAGCATGCATAAGGAGGATTACCAATAAACCCCTGGCTGTTTTCAAGAATGTACTGGACAGGCATCTAAAGCCAGTACCTGACCAGCCAGGCTGTGGTTCATATGTCTGTTTACATGTAACCAGCAGTAACAGCTTGGTTGATGAGGCCCTGATCTACCGCAAGGCCTGGCCACAGATCAGGCCATGGGGGCGTTGACCCCTGAAACCCTCTTCAGGTATACTCCAGATAATACCCCCTCCTCAGCCCTCTGAATAATACATTTGGTTACTCCCGACTCTGAATTCTCTGCATACTATTAGTGCCTGATGTTGCCTTGAAGTTCCAGCCGCCTCCTCCTTACTGCAACATTCGCAGCCCATGCTTCACACCCATATTAATTGGTACCACAATAATCTGATACTTCTACCTATTTGCATTCATGTATACAAGTTCTTTGTCTGCACAGATATGTTAATGTTAATGCACTACCCTCCTTTTTTCCTTAAATCATTTTTGTGCAAAAATCTATTGAAGCTAAAAGTATGTGAAATTACCACTCTGTTCAGATCTTGTAACTGATTTATTCGACTTCCATTTATGCTGTACTGTCAAAAATGTTTTGTATTTTCAATATACATTGGGACCTTAGTTTTCGTATGCCCTAGTTGGAGACAATTCTTGGAGAAAATTCTCTGTAAAATGTATTTTTTGTTAATATTTTTGGGTGTTTGGAATGGATTAATTGGTTCCATTCCAGACACCCAAAAATATTAACAAAAACGACATTTTATAGAGGACTTTCTCCAAGAATTGTCTCCAACTAGGGCATATGAAAACTGAGGTTCCATTGTATGCAGTTTACCCAGCCAGCTACTTGAAGTGATGTACCATAAGTTAATTCCTTTTTATTGTTTACTTTGGCAAATGTCTTCAGGATACACTGATATTCTTTTGTATTTTCGAGTGTAAAAGATTATCTTCATATCCCCATTCTTCCTAATTTTTTTTTTGTTGCATATAATAATTGTGTACCAGGTGAATGTTCTGAGACAAAACTGCAGTAAAACACATGTAATAGACTGAGAGTTGATGTTGGAGGTATATTTACATACTTTTTGACTTTGACGTTGGGGGTATGTTTACATGTTTGAAAATCAGTATGGAGGTATGCTTGCATGTCTGCTAAGATTTGATGTGATGCACTTGCTACTTGACAGAGTGTTGATCTGGTGAAATGGTTGCTTATTACAAGAGAGAGTTAATGTGAGATATGCTTTTTTATTTCAAGAATGTATTGTAGATACTTTGAAACATAGCATGTCATGCATAATGTTAAATAGGTAATAGAGTTTATAGTGTTACATGGAACTTTGCTTCCCTGCAGGCACCCATGTCTGAGTGCTGGGAGCAGATGAGTGCTGGGATGAAGGTGGAGGTGGCGTGTGGGGAAGAAGGTGTTACAAAGGATGCATTTTGGGTGGCTACTGTGGTCACTATTTCAGGTGAGATTTCAATATTCTTGTGGAGAAATGTAAATGCCAGTGTTACTATTCCAGCATTGAGTTCCAAGAGGTTATTTGTTTTATACCTTTTATGGGTCATCCATGTGTATACAAAATCTTTTAACATGGTACAGTAGAGGACACTGAAAAAGTACAGGAAGACATAAACAGGGTTTTCCAATGGTCAGTGGAAAACAACATAATGTTCAATGGTGATAAGTTCCAGCTGCTTAGGTATGGAAAGAATGAAGAACTCAAAAGGAGCACTATATACAAAACTCAAGAGGGTCACCAGATAGAACGTAAGGAACACGTAAAAGACCTAGGAATAATTATGTCAGCGGACCTTTCTTTTAAAGACCATAACAAGACAAAGATAACGACAGCCAGGAAGATGACTGGGTGGGTATTGAGAACTTTCAAAACAAGGGAAACAATGCCGATGGTGACACTCTTCAAATTGCTAGTGCTCCCTCACTTAGAATATTGCTCAGTGCTGACGGCCCCGTCCAGGGCAGGAGAAATATCGGAGCTGGAACAAATAGTACAGAGATCGTTTACGGCTCACATTGAGCCAGTAAAGCACCTAAACTACTGGGAATGCCTGCAAGTCTTGAACATGTACTCATTGGAGCGGAGGAGAGAGAGGTACATGATAATATATACCTGGAAGGTACTCGAGGGCTTGGTCCCAAATCTGCACACTGCCGTAACAGCATACTGGAGTGAGAGATATGGAAGTGTAAAATAAACGCAGTGAGGAGCAGGGGTGCGGTGGGGACAATAAGGGAACACTGTATCAACATCCGGGGTCCCAGAGTTTTCAGCATCTTACCAGAAGATATCAGAAACACTGCTGGAACGAGTGTTGAAGCCTTCAAGAGGAAACTAGACAAGTATCTTCACCAGGTGCCAGATCAACCAGGCTGTGATGGATATGTGGGGCAGAGGGCCTCCAGCAGCAACAGCCTGGTTGACCAGGCGAGCACCAGATGAGCCTGGCCCATGGCCGGGCTCAGAGAGTAGTTATACTCTTGAAATTCTTCAAAGGTATATCAAAGGTAAAGGTATGGTTGCAGGAAGGGGAAAAATTTTGAGCATGTGGTCGCCCGCTGGGTGGGACGGTCTGTGGGTTAAACCATTGAGTCAAGTCAGTTAGTAAATCAGTCAAGTCAGTCAGTAAATCAGTCAAATCAAGACAGTAAAGCCAGTTAGCTAGTTCTTTTTAATTGTACGTTCTTTTTAAATGTATGAACTGACACTTCATTAAGGGCACTCTTAATTAAGCTTATCTACTATCTCTATTTTCTTTGTAATTCCTAGACTTGAATGCTTAATCCATTTCTTGTCACTTGCGGGAACACTTGTATGCTTACTGGGTGCCGTGATTGCTTGGCAAATGTAACAAATGGCAATGAAAATAAGGAAATAGATATGTAAATAAACATGTCCTACACGTGTATGAACTGAAGTGAAGGCTGGGAGAGTGGTGTGGGTGGGTGTTGGTGGCTGAGGGAGACCTATTGTCATTCCCCACCACCCTCAGCCACTCACAACCACCCACACCACCCTCCCAGTCTTCAGTTTGGTTCATATGCGTGTAGGATGACAAAACTCGGAAGCTCATTGTGTTTATTTAAATACATATTTTCTTATTTTTTTATTGCCATTTGCTAAATCTGATTTACTGAGTTATTGACTCCCTTGACTGAATAACTTACTAACTTGGCTGATTTACTGACTTGACTGACATACTAACTGACTTGACTGACATACTGACTTGACTGACTTACTGAATGACTTAAAGTTAGACTTTTTCACTGAAGAGAGCAGCTGATGCCTTACCATCAGTTGTATAATGTATTGCAGGGTAAAATTGAACAGAAATCCATTGCAGAATTGATGCACACCCTAGTACAACCATCAACTTCAGTACCAGGACCTCTACCATCCACCTCAGCCCAGTAGGGCCACAGCATAACACTCTACTCTCTTCACAGTCATCAACAAACACAAGCACCCACAACTTAACCCTTAACCTTTTGACTGTTTCGGTTGTATATATGCATCTTATGAGGTACCGTGTTTGACGTACAGTGGACCCCCGAGTTTCGGCAGCCTCGACTTTTGCGAAATTCGACCTTCGGCGAGTTTTTTTGGAAAAATTTGGCCTTGAGTTTCGTGAAAACACTTGTGTTTCGGCGACCGTCCGGTACCCGTCCGCCCGTCACCGCGCACACAAAGCCAGTCTCCCACGCCATTCACACTCCGTGTGCCATTGTTTACCAACACGTGACCATCACCCCGCGGGTTCATACAATACATTTCATAATAATCCATTGTTTTTTGTGCTTGCAACTGCTAAGTCATCATGGACCCAAGGAAAGCTAGTGTAAGCCCTTTGGTAAATAAAGTGAGTGACAGGGATGTGGAAGAGTTAGTGGAGGACCACAGGGAAGAGCTAACCACTGACGAACTGCAAGAGCTTCAACTGGAACAGCATCAGACAACAGCCAAGGAACTTGCTTCAGAGGAGGAGGAAGAGGGAGTGGATGAGGTGCCTTCTTCAGTGATTAAGGACATGTGTGGAATGTGGAATGAGTTGCAAAATTTTGTTGAAAAGTATCACCCTTACCAAGCTGAAACAAGCCGTATCTGCAACATGTACAATGACAGTGTTGTGTCCCACTTCAGGGAAATCTTAAAGAAACGCCAGAAAAAGACCTCTCTGGATAGATATTTTGTGCGCCAGGGGTCCAGTGACTCACAAGTTGTTCCCAGTGGCATTAAAAGAAGAAGGGAAGTAACCCCAGATAAGAGGGTCCACTGTATATATACACTGTATATATCCACTGTATATATACAGTGGACCCTCGAGTTTCGGCAGCATCGACTTTTGTGAAATGCGACCTTCGGCGAGTTTTTTTGGCAAAATTTGGCCTCGAGTTTCGTGATTAGACTCGTGTTTCGGCGACCGTTCGGTACCCGTCCGCCCATCACTGCGCACACCAAGCCAGTCTCCCACGCCATTCACGCTCAGTGTGCCATTGTTTACCAACACGTGACCATCACCCCGCGGGTTCATACAATACATTTCATAATAATCCATTGTTTTTTGTGCTTGCAACTGCTAAATAAGTCATCATGGACCTAAGGAAAGCTAGTGCAAGCCCTTTGGTAAATAAAGTGAGGAACACGATCCAGAGGGATTTTGAAGGGTTTGAGGCAGACCCTGTCCCTGCCGACCCTCTGCCTGTTTTGGAAGGTTTTGTGGCACTGGGCAAGTCCATGGGGTTGGAGGTGAGTGACGGGGATGTAGAAGAGTTGGTGGAGGACCACAGGGAAGAGTTAACCACTGACGAACTGCAAGAGACTCAACTGGAACAGCATCAGACCACTGCCGAGGAACTTGCTTCAGAGGAGGAGGAAAAGAGAGTGAAGGAGGTTCCTTCTTCAGTGATTAAGGACGTGTGTGGAATGTGGAATGAGTTGCAAAGTTTTGTTGAAAAGTATCACCCTGACCAAGCTGAAACAAGCCATATCTGCAACATGTACAATGACAGTGTTGTGTCCCACTTCAGGGAAATCTTAAAGAAACGCCAGAAAAAGACTTCTCTGGACAGATATTTTGTGCGGCAGGGGTCCAGTGACTCTCAAGTTGTTCCCAGTGGCATTAAAAGAAGAAGGGAAGTAACCCCAGATAAGGACTTGCTACCTAAAGTCCTAATGGAAGGAGATTCTCCTTCCAAACAATAGTGTACACCTTCCTCTTATCCCCTCTTCCCGTCTTCCATCCACCCAGAAGTCTTCAGTTAAGGTAAGTGTAATATTATTATTTTTTATATGCATGTACTTGATTTCTCATTGATTTCAGTATATAAATCTTTATTTAATTTGAAAAAAAAAATTATTTTAATATTTTTGGGTGTCTGGAACAGATTAATTTTATTTACATTATTTCTTATGGGGAAAATGGTCTCGAGTTTCGTGAATTTTGACTTTTGGCAGGCTCTCTGGAACGGATTAATCACAAAACTCGGGGGTCCATTGTACTCATAAATTCTAGCGGTTTCAAATCAAGCAGGAGAAAGCTGGTAGGCCCACATGTGAGAGAATGGGTCTGTGTGGTCAGTGTGCACCATATAAAAAAAATCCTGGAGCGCGCAGTGCGTAATGAGAAAAAAAACTCCAACCGTTTTTTTCTTAATTGAAATGCCGACTTTGTGGTTATTTTCGTATAGTATTTATGGTTGTATTCTCGTTTTCTTGGTCTCATTTGATAGAATGGAAAACATATTATAGAAATAGAGGTGATTTTGATTGGTTTTACTATTAAAAGAACCTGGAAATGGAGCTCAAAGTAGGGGAAATGTTTGATTTTTGCCAATGTTCAAAAGTAAACAAATGATGTCATTGTCCAATAAATGTCCAGCTAGCCATTCTAATATGCAGTCATGAATGAGTTGACATTATTTGTGCAATTATTACAGTATTTCAGTAGTCTGCATAACAGTAAATCTTCTATATTTTGTAATAAAGTTGGTAGAATTACCGACAATATGTAAAGTAAAAGGACACAAGTGCAACTAATGTGACATTTTATTGTGGCAACGTTTCGCTCTCCAGGAGCTTTATCAAGCCATTACAAACAATACATGGACACAGAGGGTATATAAAGGCTCAGAGTGAGGTGCAATATTAGTGAGGTACCATATCGATGTTCACTAGTGGTGGTAGTAGTAGTAGTGACAAAAATAATACAATATGCCTCTTTCCAGTCTATATTTGTCCAACCTATTTTTGTTACCCAAGTAATAGCTTTTATATCCTTCTACTCATGTACGAATTAATTGCTCTACCATATTGTATTATTTTTGTCACTACTACTACTACTACTACTACTACTACTACCACCACTAGTGAACATCGATATGGTACCTCACTAATATTGCACCTCACTCTGAGCCTTTATATACCCTCTGTGTCCATGTATTGTTTGTAATGGCTTGATAAAGCTCCTGGAGAGCGAAACGTTGCCACAATAAAATGTCACATTAGTTGCACTTGTGTCCTTTTCTTCTATATTTTGTTTGAATAAAAATTCAAAATAGAAAGCAAGAGTAATATCAGAGGGGCATGGAGACATAACTGATGAACAAAGAAAATGTTACTTTAGAGCCAGGAATGTCTGCATTGTTCATTCTGGACCTTATTTTGAAATTGTCATATTTTTTAATTTTCGTGAAATTGGCCAAATTGCAAATTTCTGAACACGTTATTGGGTAGTTGAAATCAGCAAATGGGCAGTTTCTTGTAGTCAATCGATAGAAAAAATGGAGTTATAAAGAAATAGCTATGAGTTTGGTTGACTGGAACAATGGAATTAGCCGAAAATAGGGCTCAAAGTGGGCAAAATCGCCGATTTGTAAATATCGCCAAGGTCGCTAACTTTGCAAGAGCGTAATTCCGTCAGTTTTCCATCAAATTTCATTTTTTTGGTGTCATTACAATTGGGAAAAGATTCTCTATCATTTCATGAGATTTCTTTTTTCTTTTTGAAATTTTTGCGACACCAGGAGACACCTCAGGATTTGGGGTTGTGACAGTCAAGGGGTTAAACTGTCCAAATGTAGATTTACGTCCACGTGCGGGGGGCTTCGAACATAGATCTACGTTTTTTTACATTCTTTCAAATGGGGAAAGTCAAGGTTGGAGAGCTACGCACGTGGACGTAGATCTATGTTTGGACAGTTTAAGGGCTAAGGTAAGAAATACTGACATTTCTGCTGCCTTTGTAGTCTTAAGCAGTAAAAACAACATAATGCATCACGATAATGAACTACAATTACATATTCCTTTTATTTTTGTAAGATATGGAGGTCTAAAAAAAAGTTGTTTGGCTTTTTGGGGGCTCCCAGGAACATAACCCTATTTTTCCCATAAGTTCTTCAGTTTGTCTAACATGGTTTTTGTCTAACATGGCATTTTCAGGAACGTAACTGCTGTGTTAAACGATGGTCTACTTAGAAAATTTCCAGCCAAGTCAGGACTCGCAGCAATGGTTTCAAGTTGGAAAAATTCAGATTCAGGAAGGTTATAGGAAAGCACTGGTTTGGTAATAGAGTTGTGAATGAGTGGAACAAACTCCCGAGTACAGTTATTGAGGCTAAAACATTGTGTAGTTTTAAAAATAGGTTAGATAAACACATGAGTGGGTGTGGGTGGGTGTGAGTTGGACCTGACTAGTTTGTGCTGCTGGGTCTGATGCAGTGCTCCATCCTTGAGTGGAGGTGACCAGACTGAGTGGGTCATTGGGCTAATTGGAGGGGGGGGGGGTCATTGGTCTAATCCGGGGGGTGGGGGACATGGACCTGCTGCTCATGGGTCAGTAGGCCTGTTGCAGTGTTCCTTCTTTCTTATGTTCTTATAACAATTAAATAATACTGTCCAGTATTTCTTACTTAATATGATATGCTAAAAAATGTTAATTGCTTTAAATTCTAACAGTTTGTTTGCTCTCTTTTCTCAAGGTTACAAGGCTAAACTGCGGTTTGAAGGATTCGTGGAGGACAGTTCTAAGGATTTTTGGGTTGATCTTTGTTCTGAAGAAGTGCACCCTGTTGGCTGGTGTGCGACACAGGGTCGACCTCTGATACCACCACGGACCATCCAGCATAAGTATCGAGACTGGAAAGAATTTCTCATGCGAAGATTGACTGGTGCTCGTACTCTGCCAACAAATTTCGTGTCTCGTGTTGTAGAAAGTCAAAAGTCACGATTTAGGTGAGTGCTAGTATGTATTAACCTATTTAAATATTTATTTAAAAGAAATAATTTATCTCTGTTAACCCTTAAACGGCCCAAATGTATATGCACGTTCTCTCGCGTAGGGCCCCAAATGTATATATACGTTTATTTGTCATTCATTCAACATTGGCACGATAGGCCTGAGTCGCCTAAACATGAGAGAATGGGTGTGCACCATATGAAAAAAAATTGGGGACACCTGGGTACCACATGCTCTTTTTTCCTATACAAAAAAAAAAAAAAAATTTTCCTGAAAATATTCGGGGCGCTACGCGAGAGAACGTATATATACATTTGGACCGTTTAAGGGTTAAAAGTTACATTTAAAAGTGTATTAACGTGCAGTTAAACCCTAGTTTCATGGTGGGTGTATTCCTAGAGAGCCTCAGGTTATACACTCTGTGTGTAAAGTGTATATCTTCAGTATTTCCAGTAGAGCCTCTTGGGCAGTTGTAAGGAATTGGGCAGTACGCACCTATATGTGGTTGCAAGGGTCGAGTCATAGCTCCTGGTCCCCCCCTCTTCACTGGTCAATACTAAGTTATTCTCTTGCTGCTCCATGAACTTTATCATACCTCTTCTTAAAGCTATGTATGGGATTTGCCTCCACCACTTCACTCTCCAGATTATTCCACTTACTAACAGCTCTAAGGCTAAAGGCATACAGTGGACCCTCGTTTTTCATAAGTATCAGTGGCCGTAATTTTCGCAAATTGGAAGTCGTAATTTTCGCAAATTGTAATGTTTTTTGTCAAAATATTGATTCGCAAATCGGCTTTTGACTCGCAAATAGTTGTTCATCCCAGACGCATACAAGCAGCCCCGATGCGGCCACAATCAGTGTGCCATTGTTTATCAGTGAGTGAGCACGATCTCACGCGTTCGTACGATACATTTCGTAATATTTCATTCGTTTTAGTGCTTACAACTGCTAAATAAGCCACCATGGGCCCAAAGAAAGCTAGTGCCAGCCCTTTGGTAAAGAGGGTGACAAACACGATATAATTAAAGAAAAAGATTGTAGAAAAATACGAAAGTGATGGTGGTAGTGATAGTGGTGGAGGGTGGTAATGGTTGTGGTAGTGGTTTTGATAGTGGTAGAGGGTGGTAGTGGCTGTGATGGTGGTAAAGGGTGGTAGTGATGGTGGTAGAGGGTGGTAGTGGTTGTGATGGTTATGATGGTGGTAGAGGGTGGTAGTGATGGTGGTAGTGATGGTGGTAGAGGGTGGTAGTGATGGTGGTAGAGGGTGGTAATGATGATGGTAGAGGGTGGTAGTAATGGAGATTTGTGCAGTGTGGACTAGGATGGAAAGATTTGTGGAAGAACATCACCCTAACAAAGCTGTTGCAAGCTGTGTTGGCAACATGTACAATGACAGTGTCTTGTCCCATTTTAGGGAAATTTTAAAGAGATGCCAGAAACAGAGCTCTCTCGACAGATATTTAGTGTCACAGGTGTGCAGTGACTCTCAAGCTGGTCTTAGTGGCATTAAAAAGCAAAGAAGGAAAGTAACCCCAGAAAAGGACTTGGTACCTGAAGGCTTTATGGAAGGGGATTCCCCTTCCAAACAGTAATTTCTCCATACTCTCCCCTCCTCCCATCTTCCATACACTAAGAAGAATATTCAATGAAGGTAAGTGTCATGTTGTTATTGTTTTATTCTTCATGTCTCATTGTTTTCTGTGTATATACATCTATATTTCATGTAAAAAAAATTTGTTTTAATACTTTTGGGTGTCTGGAATGGATTAATTGGATTTACATTATTTCTTTTGGGGAAAACGGTTTCGCAAATCGTCAATTTTGCCATTAGTTACACTCTCTGGAACGGATTAATTACGAAAAATGAGGGTCCACTGTACTTCCTAACATCCCTATGACTCATCTGGGTTTTCAAATTCCAGTTGTGGCCCCTTGTTCCTGTATGTCATCTCTGAAACATTCAAGCCCTCTCCTTCTTGTCAGTTCCTCTCTATTTTATACGTTATCATCGTGTGCACCCTATCCCTCCTATCTTCTAGTGTCATCAGGTTGAGCTCCCCTAATCTCTCTTCGTAAGACATACCCTTGGGTTCCAGGACTAATCTTGTTGCAAAATTTTGCACTCTCTTCAATTTCTTGACGTGTTTGACTAAATATGGGTTCCATACTGGTGCTGCATACTCCAGTATGGGCCTGACGTACACAGTGTGCAATGTCATGAATGATTCGTTACTGAGATGTTGAAAAACTATTCTCAGGTTTGCCAAGGGCCCATGTGCTGCAGTGGTTATTTGATTGATGTGTGCCTCAGGGAACGTGTTATAATGCTTACCCCAAGCTCCTTTTCTTTAAGTGACGTTTGCAGTCTTTGATCCCCTAACCTGTACACTGTCTGTTGCCTTCTAAGTCCTTCCCCAATCTTCATGACTTTGCACTTACTGGGATTAAACTCCACGAGCCATTTGTTGGACCAAACTTGTACGTAGTCTGTCTAGATCCCTTTGTAATTTTAGCTGATCCTCACCCGCTTGTATTCTCATCAGTTTCACATCATCAGCGAACAGCTACATATCTGAAGCTATTCTTTTAACCATGTCATTCACGTATACAAGACACAGCACTGGACCTAGGACTGACCCTTGTGAAACCCCACTTGACACTTGCGCCCACTCTGACACTTCATCACGTACCAACACTCGTTTCCTTCCTGTCAGGTAATCCCTGATCCATTGTGATATTTTCTCTACTATTCCTGCCTGCTCCTCTAATTTTTGTACCAGTCTCTTGTGTGATAATGTGTCAAAAGCCTTCTTCCAGTCCAAAATGATGCAGTCTTCCCATCCCCTTCTCTCTCTCCTGTCTTACTTCTGTTACCTTATCATAGAACTCAAGTAGATTTGTGACCCAGGATTTGTAAAGTAAAAGGACACAAGTGCAACTAATGTGACATTTTTATTGTGGCAACGTTTCGCTCTCCAGGAGCTTTGTCAAGCCGTTACAGCTTGACAAAGCTCCTGGAGAGCAAAACGTTGCCACAATAAAAATGTCACATTAGTTGCACTTGTGTCCTTTTACTTTACATATTGTCGGTAATTCATCCAACTTTATTACGATTCAGGATTTCCCATCTCTGAAGCCGTGCTGATTGTCATGTATGAGCACAGTCCTTTCAGTGTGCTCCACCACTTCTCCTGATTATCTTTTCCATGACTTTACATACTATACAAGTCATTGATACTGGTCTGTAGTTTAACACTGCCTTTCTGTCCCCTTTTTTAATAATTGGAACTACATTTGCTGTCTTCCACACCTCGGGCAATTGCCTGGTTTTGTTAGATTTATTGAAGATTGCTGCTAGCGGCACACGTAGTTCCTCTGCTCACACTCTCAGGATCCATGGAGATATGTTATCTGGGTCCACCGCCTTAGAGGTATCTACTTCGCCTACCAGTTTCTTCACCTCCTCCTTGGTTATGTGTATTGTGTCCAGCACCTGCTAGTGCACCCTACCTCCATGGTTTGTTAGAAGCATTTCTGTCTCTATTGTGAATACTTCTCTAAATCTTGTGTTAAGTTCATCACATACTTCTTGGTCACTCTTTGTGAGCTCCCCTCCTTTCCTCAGCCTGATTACCTGGTCCTTGACTGTTGTTTTTCTCCTAATGGGACTGTATAACAACTTTGGTTGAGATTTGGCTTTTGATGCTTTGTTGTTCTTGTATTGCCTCTGGACCTCTCTCCTTATCCCTGCATATTCGTTTCTGGTTCTTATGCTTAACTCCACATTTTCTTGAGTACTTTACCTTCTATCTTTTTTCCATGCTCTAGCACACTTGGTTTTGGCCTCTTTTCACTTCCAGTTAAACCATGGGCTAGCTCTGAACTTAGCATTTTTTCTGTTACCCTTTGGTATGAACTTCTCTACCTCCCTGCACTTAGTGGTTACTAGTTCCATCATTTCATTTACTGTCTTTTCCTCTAGTTCCCTTTCCCACTGCACTTCATGCAGGAATCTTTTCATGCCTATGTAGTCCCCTTTCTTGAAGTTTGGCTTCTTTTGTCCTAGTGCTGCTGCATTCTCCACTGTTAACTCTACAAGGCCTTCTGAAACAAGGCTAAAACATGATGTTATAAACATCTGTTCCATACCTGGCTACACAGCCATACACAATTGTAGGCCAGATCAACTAGGAGGTGGAACAGCTATATACTACTCTGATGAACTAGAGTGTATAAATTCTACTTGCACAAGGGATGAACATGGTGAATATACCTTTGCTAAATTTAACCCCTTCAGGGTCCAAGGCCAAAATCTGAAGTGGTGCCCCAGTGTCCAAGAATTTTCCAAAAAAAAATTTGCTATTTTTTCTTATGAAATGGTAGAGAATCTTTTTGTGAAGATAATAAAACAAAAAGTACGAAATTTGATGGAAAATTGACGAAATTATGCTCTCGCGAATTTTGATGTGTCAGCGATATTTACGAATCGGCGATTTTGCCGACTTTGACTTCCATTTTAGGCCAATTACATCATTCTAGTCGACCAAATTCTTAGCTATTTTACTAGTATTACTTCTATTCTATCGATTGAACACAAGAAATCACCAAGTCAACTGTTTCAACTACAAAATAAACTGATCAGAAATTGGTAATTTGGCCAATTTAACACAAAGTTCAAAATATTCCAATTTCAAAATAGCGTCCAGAATAAACAATGTAGGCATTCCTGGCACTAAACTAACATTTCCTCGGTTCATTAGTTACGTTTTGAGGCTTTGCAAATAAATCCCATTTTGATTTTTTATTCACATAATGAATTTTTATTCACACCAAAAAATAGAAGATTTACTGTTATGCAATATTGTAATAATTGTATAAATATCATCACCACATTTGTGAATGTGTATTAGACCCACCAGCTGGCGTGTATTAGACATGTGAGGTCGTTTGTTTACTCTTGAACATCGGCAAAAATTTAACATTTCCGCTACTTTGAGCTCAGTTTCAAGCCATTTTCAGTGCTAAAACTAATCAAAATCATCTCTATTTCTGTAATATGTCTTCCATTCTATCAGTTGAAACCAAGAAATGGCAAATACAACTATAAAAAACATACGAAAAAACACTGCAAAGTTGCTGTTTTAATCGAAAATCTTGGTTTCAGCTTTTTTTCTCTCATTATACACAGTGTGCTGCAGGATTTGTTTTATGTGGTGCACACATACCACATAGATGTATTCTCTCATATCTAGGCCCAAGTGTACCACTCACAGTTTATCAGAGTGAGCTGAGCTCATGACGTAGATCTACAGTTTGGACTCTGAACATAAAGCTGTAGATCTATGGGACGGACCCTGAAAGGGTTAAATCCAAAGACCTTACGAAACCTCTAACAGTCAGAGCAATTTATAGAGTTCCTCACTCCAATATTTACTCTTTTAGTGAAAAACTAAGAAACATAATAATTAGCGCTGAAATGAACAGAAAGGTGGGCTAGTGCAAAGATGAGTAGTGGGGGGGTTGAAGAGGGTTGGAATAGTTTTAAAAATGCAGTATTAGAATGTGGGGCAGAAGTTTGTGGTTATAGGAGGGTGGGGGCAGGAGGAAAGAGGAGTGATTGGTGGAATGATGAGGTAAAGGGTGTGATAAAAGAGAAAAAGGTAGCTTACGAGAGGTTTTTACAAAGCAGAAGTGTTATAAGAAGAGCAGAGTATATGGAGAGTAAAAGAAAGGTGAAGAGAGTGGTGAGAGAGTGCCAAAGGAGAGCAGATGAAAGAGTGGGAGAGGCACTGTCAAGAAATTTTAATGAAAATAAGAAAAAATTTTGGAGTGAGTTAAACAAGTTAAGAAAGCCTAGGGAAAGTATGGATTTGTCAGTTAAAAACAGAGTAGGGGAGTTAGTAGATGGGGAGAGGGAGGTATTAGGTAGATGGCGAGAATATTTTGAGGAACTTTTAGATGTTAAGGAAGAAAGGGAGGCGGTAATTTCATGCACTGGCCAGGGAGGTATACCATCTTTTAGGAGTGAAGAAGAGCAGAATGTAAGTGTGGTGGAGGTACGTGAGGCATTACGTAGAATGAAAGGGGGTAAAGCAGCTGGAACTGATGTGATCATGACAGAAATGTTAAAAGCAGGGGGGGATATAGTGTTGGAGTGGTTGGTACTTTTGTTTAATAAATGTATGAAAGGGGAAGGTACCTAGGGATTGGCGGAGAGCATGTATAGTCCCTTTATATAAAGGGAAAGGGGACAAAAGAGATTGTAAAAATTATAGAGGAATAAGTTTACTGAGTATACCAGGAAAAGCATACGGTAGGGTTATAATTGAAAGAATTAGAGGTAAGACAGAATGAAGGATTGTGGATGAGCAGGGAGGCTTCAGAGTGGGTAGGGGATGTGTAGATCAAGTGTTTACATTGAAGCATATATATGAACAGTATTTAGATAAAGGTAGGGAAGTTTTTATTGCATTTATGGATTTAGAAAAGGCATATGATAGAGTGGATAGAGGAGCAATGTGGCAGATGTTGCAAGTATATGGAATAGGTGGTAAGTTACTAAATGCTGTAAAGAGTTTTTATGAGGATAGTGAGGCTCAGGTTAGGGTGTGTAGAAGAGAGGGAGAATACTTCCCGGTAAAAGTAGGTCTTAGACAGGGATGTGTAATGTCACCATGGTTGTTCAATATATTTATAGATGGGGTTGTAAAAGAAGTAAATGCTAGGGTGTTCGGGAGAGGGGTGGGATTAAATTATGGGGAATCAAATTCAAAATGGGAATTGACAGTTACTTTTTGCTGATGATACTGTGCTTATGGGAGATTCTAAAGAAAAATTGCAAAGGTTAGTGGATGAGTTTGAGAATGTGTGTAAAGGTAGAAAGTTGAAAGTGAACATAGAAAAGAGTAAGGTGATGAGGGTATCAAATGATTTAGATAAAGAAAAATTGGATATCAAATTGGGGAGGAGTATGGAAGAAGTGAATGTTTTCAGATACTTGGGAGTTGACGTGTCGGCGGATGGATTTATGAAGGATGAGGTTAATCATAGAATTGATGAGGGAAAAAAGGTGAGTGGTGCGTTGAGGTATATGTGGAGTCAAAAAACGTTATCTATGGAGGCAAAGAAGGGAATGTATGAAAGTATAGTAGTACCAACACTCTTATATGGATGTGAAGCTTGGGTGGTAAATGCAGCAGCGAGGAGACGGTTGGAGGCAGTGGAAATGTCCTGTCTAAGGGCAATGTGTGGTGTAAATATTATGCAGAAAATTCGGAGTGTGGAAATTAGGAGAAGGTGTGGAGTTAATAAAAGCATTAGTCAGAGGGCAAAAGAGGGGTTGTTGAGGTGGTATGGTCATTTAGAGAGAATGGATCAAAGTAGAATGACATGGAAAGCATATAAATCTATAGGGGAAGGAAGGAGGGGTAGGGGTCGTCCTCGAAAGGGTTGGAAAGAGGGGGTAAAGGAGGTTTTGTGGGCTAGGGGCTTGGACTTCCAGCAAGCGTGCATGAGCGTATTAGATAGGAGTGAATGAAGGCGAATGATACTTGGGACCTGACGATCTGTTGGAGTGTGAGCAGGGTAATATTTAGTGAAGGGATTCAGGGAAACCGGTTATTTTCATATAGTCGGACTTGAGTCCTGGAAATGGGAAGTACAATGCCTGCACTTTAAAGGAGGGGTTTGGGATATTGGCAGTTTGGAGGGATATGTTGTGTATCTTTATACGTATATGCTTCTGAACTGTTGTATTCTGAGCACCTCTGCAAAAGCAGTGATAATGTTTGAGTGTGGTGAAAGTGTTGAATGATGATGAAAGTATTTTCTTTTTGGGGATTTTCTTTCTTTTTTGGGTCACCCTGCCTCGGTGGGAGACAGCCGACTTGTTGAAAAAAAAAAAAAATGAACAGACACCACCTAATACTTATGAGGGACTTCAACATAAATCTCATCCATGACCATGGCCCAAAAGTGACTGAATTCACAAACTCTCTGAACAGCTGCTTGCTTCTACCAACAACAAAATCTACATGAATCACTGACACGAATGCCTCATTACTAGACCATATCTGGACAAACACTACATCCCTGTTAAAAGCAGGCATAATCACAGATAACACCACTGATCGCTGTCCCATCTTTCTTATAACCAACTTGTGTAAAGTGCCCCAGGACACAACTAAGATCACATTCCGACTACATGACGAGTCATCTGTTAGTAACTTTATTTCAGAATTTAGTGACATTGACTGGCAAAACAAGCTAGCAGACAACTTCAATATTGATGAATGTGTTAATATTTTTTTACAAAAAACCCAAAACCTCTATAACATGCATTGCCCAATAAAAACTAAGCAGATCACAGCAAAGAGACTAAACAGCCCCTGGCTTACAAACAACATCCTCAGATCTATCGATAAAAAATATCTATATGAAAAACAGTACAGAATGGGTCTAATAACGAAGGATCTCAGAAAACATTACTCATCAATACAGTGGTACCTCGGGATACGAATTTATTTCGTTCCCGAAGGCTGTTCGAGTGCTGATACCGAACGAATTTGTTTCCATAAGAAATAATGTAAATTAGTTTAATCCGTTTCAGACCCCCAAAAATGCACTTACAAAAGCACTTGCATAAATAAACTTACATAATTGTTCGCATTTTGAGCTGTTCGTATCCTGAGGTACCACTGTACTAACCAATCTAATAAGGAGGTCAAAAAAACTGTATTATGAAAACAGATTTCATGACATAAAAGGTGATACGAAAAAGACCTGGAAAACCTTATCTGAAATTCTAGAAACAAAAAAGCTGTCACAAAACAGATTAACTTAACTAAACCAGATGAACCTCTCCTACAGCCAACCGATACTGCCAACAAACTTAATGTTTTTTTCTCTACCGTAGGAACAAAACTACCGAGTAAAATCCCAAGCTCAAGCATTCAACCAAAAGACTACTTCACTTGCAACTACCCTAATACTCTATTTTTAGCCCCAACACACCCTACTGAAATCTCACTATCATCAAAACACTAAAGAACAAGACAGGGGGCCTAAATAACGTACCACCACTCATGTATGAAGAAGCTTCTCGTTTGTTGTCACCAATTATTGCAACCCTTTTTAACCCTTTGACTGTCGCAAGCCCATTTCTGAAACTCATTGTATGTCACAAAATTTTTGGAAAAAAAAAAAATTTTGTTTCTTATGAAATGATAGAGAATCTTTTCCCGGTGCTAATGATACCAAAAGTAAGAAATTTAATTGAAAACTTGCGTAATTACGTTCCCGTGAAGTTAGTGATCTCAGCGATGTATGCGCATTGGCAATTTCACCGATTTTGAGCCCTATTTTCGGCCAATTCCATTGTTCCAGTCGAACAAACTTGTTGCTATTTCTTTAGAACTCAATTTTTTCTATCAATTGAGTACAGGAAACTGCCCATTTACCAATTTCAACTATCCAGTAAAGTGGTCAGAAATTGGCAGTTTGGCCAATTACACGCAAATTAAAAAAGAATGTCGATTTCAAAATAGGGTCCAGAATAAACAATGCAGACATTCTTGGCACTAAAATAACATTTCCTCTGTTCATTAGTCACGTCTCCAGGCCCCTCTTATATTACTCTTGCTTTCTATTTTGATTTTTTATTCACACAAAAAATAGAAGATTTACTGTTATGCAAACTACTGCATTATTGTAAAAATGGCATTTATTTATTTATTTATTTATTAATTTGAACATGATACAGAGAAGTACAAGGAATACAATTTTTAAAGTGCAGCATGCCAAAGCCCCTTGTATGCAGAGCATTATGGGCAGGCTTAAAATTAACTTAAGATTAACTAAGCAATGATATATTCAGTGGTACAAAAATTATTGTAAAACAGATAACAATTTAGTACAAATGAGTATTACAAAGACAGGTCATATGGTCATTTACTGTGTTGCTGTGTAATCAGTAGAATGGAGTATTCTGTTAGGTAATGAAGTTAAATAGTAACAAAATTTGATTGGGTCACAGGTTGACATTTATGAGATACAATAATGAGAAACATTTATGAGATACAATTTATGAGATACAATTATTCAGTATTTATTTAGTTGTGGGTGAGTAAGTGATTTTTGAGAAGAGACTTGAATTTATAAACAGACAGTGTTTCTTTTATATTCACAGGTAATGAATTCCAGATTTTAGGGCCTTTTATGTGCATTGAGTTTTTGCATAGCGTGCGATGGACATGAGGAACATCAAAGAGTGATCTGTGCCTTGTGTTATGGTCATGTGTTCTGTTGAGGTTAGTAAGAAGATGTTTGAGGGGAGGGTTTATGTCAGAGTTAAGTGTTCTATGTATGTAGTAGGTGCAGCAATAAGTATGGATGTTTTGTATTGTGAGTAGGTTTAGAGTTTTGAATATTGGTGGAGTGTGCTGTCTGTAGTGGGAGTTTGTTATTCTGACTGCAGCCTTTTCTTGGGTGATTAGTGGTCCGAGATGGTTTATTGTTGTTGAGCCCCATGCACAAATTTCATAGGTGAGATAGGGGTAAATGAGTGATATAGGGCCAGGAGGGCTGACTGTGGAACATAGTACCGTATCTTCGATAGTATGCCTACGGTTGGAATTTTGGGGGGAAATTTGTTGTATATGTGTTTGAAATTTGAGTATTATCAAGGTGGATTCCTAGGAATTTTCCCTCTGTGAGTTTTGTGATAGGTGATCCATTTATCATTATGTTAAGAGACACATCTGCAGCTCTGTTACCAAACTAATTTTAGTAGGTTTTGTCAATGTTTAGAGTAAGTTTGTTGGTCCTCAACTAGGTTGATATTTTCTGTAATTCGGTATTTACAGTATTGGCTAGCATGACTGGGCTCGGGTGAGAGTAGACGTATGTAGTGTCATCTGCAAATAGTGTGGGTTTGAGTAGTTGCGATGCATTTGGTAGGTCATTTATGTATATGAGAATATATATGAGTGTACACATATTGGCTTCTGTTGCTGAGGTATGACTTTAGGTAGTTGAGGGAGTGCCCTCTTATACCATAGTGCGACAATTTTATGTGGATCAAGTCGTGGTCAACTGTATCGAAAGCTTTACGCAAGTCAATGAAGATCCCCAGTGGGACTTCTTTTTTCTCTATTGCAGTGTATATGTGTTCTAGCATGTGTATAATAGCATCATTAGTATTTTTATTAGGCCTGAACCCAAATTGACAGGGGTTGAGTATGTTGTGGGAGATGAGGTAGGAATAGATACGCTTATGGATTAATTTTTCAAAGATTTTAGAGAGAGGGTGTAAGTTGGATATTGGCCTATAGTTATTCAAGTCTGTGTGGTCTCCTCCTTTATGGATCAGGGTGACCCTTGCTATTTTGAGAACTGTAGGAAAGGTAGAGGATTCAATGGATTTGTTAAAGAGTGTTGCAATGATTGGTGATAGCACCTGTGACACTTTTTTGTATATAATGGGTGGTAAGGTATTTAAATCTCCTGTCTTGTTTTTTAGTTTGTTGATAATAAGGGAGACTTCAGTTGGGTTAGTCGGAGCTAGGAACAGTGTGTTCGGGTAGTTGCCGGTGAGGTAGTCATTGGGTGGGGTATCTGAGCTTGGGATTTTATTGGCAAGGTTTTTTCCTATAGTGGAGAAGAAATCATTGAGTCTGTTTGCTGTTTCAGTAGGTGGGAATTAGGGTTCATCTGGTTTTGTTAATTCAATTTCGCTATTTCGTGTTATCTTTTTTCTTCCTAGTATTTCTGATAGGGTTTTCCAGGTCTTTTTTATGTCACCTCGTAAGTTGGATAATCTGTTCTCATAATACAATTTTTTAGCCCTTCTTATTATAATGGCTGGTTAGGATTGACGAGTAACGTTTTGTTTGGTCTCTGGTTATGTGGCCCATTCTGTACTGTTTTTCGTGTAGGTGCTTTGTATTTATGGATTTGAGGATACTGGGTGTTAACCAGGGGCTGTTCAGTGTCTTTGCAGTCATCTGTTTAGTTTTTTTAGGGCAGTGCTTGTTATAGAGGTATTGGGTCTTTTTTAGAAAATTATTAATACATTTGTCAATATCTGTATAGATTTCTAGCTCAGTGTGCCAGTCAATGTTTGTCACTGCTGCTGTGAAGTTATTGATAGCTGCCTCATTGTGAAGTCTGAAAGTGACTTTAGTAGTGTCTAGGGGTAATTTGCCAAGGTTTGTTATGAGGAAGGTAGCGTAGTGGTCTGTGGTATTATCTGTGATTATGCCTGATCTTAAGGGGGATATGGTGTTGGTCCAGATGTGGTCTAGTAGGGAAACACTAGTCTTTGTAACTCTTGTAGGTTTTGTTACTGTTGGTAGCAACATGCAGTAGTGTTTGTGAATTCAGTAACATGTGGGTCTTGGTCTTGTGGGAGATTTATATTGAAGTCTCCTGAGAGTAGCAAGTGATCTTTGTTCATGCGTGCATCAGTTATCATACTTCCTAGGTTTTCACTAAAACGGCTAATGCTTGACTGTGGTACTTTGTAGATGTTTATCAATGTGAGAGGTTTTTGTAGGTATTTGGATTTGAATTTAGCTATTATGTATTCCCCATGTTCATCCCTTGTGTATGTATTAATGATACATTCTAGTTGGTCTGAGTAGTATATAGCTGTGCCACCCCCTTGTTGGTCTGGCCTACAGTTGCGTATGGCTGTGTAACCAGGAATGGCATAGACATCTGTAGTATCAGGCTTTAGCCAAGTTTCGGTGAGAGAAATGATGGACATACTGGCATGCAGGGAATTTAGTAATGCTATGAGGTCATTGTAATGTTTGCTTAAAGATCTGATATTGTAGTTAAAGACAGTTAATGTTGTTGTTGGCTCTGAGAAGTGCCTTTGATTGCTCTGCTGTGTAGTAATTACAGTTACTGTTTGATTCATTTAAGTCATTAGATAAGAGGTTGGTATCAGGATCAATGCTAGTTATCATAAGATTTATAGTGAATCTATAGTTAGAATTAAGTATAAGACAAAGTAAATATTCTAAAGCTATAAAATAGCACCTGAATTATTTTAACAAATGTAAAAAATATGAGCTAAGGTAACTCTTTAACCCTTTGAGGGTTTTGGTCGTACTAGTACGTCTTACGCGTTTGGGTTTTTGACGTACTAGTACTCATAAATTCTAGCGGCCTCAAATCTAGTGGGAGAAAGCTGGTAGGCCTTTATATGAAAGAATGGGTCTATGTGGTCAGTGTGCACAGTCTAAAAAAAATCCTGCAGCACACAGTGCATAATGAGAAAAAAAAAACTTTGACCATTTTTTTTTTAATAAATCAGCGACTTTGCAGTGTATTTTCGTATGGTATTTATTGTTGTATTCTAGTTTTCTTGGTCTCATTTTATAGAATGGAAGACATATTACAGAAATTGAGATGATTTTGACTGGTTTTACAATGAAAGGTGCCTTGAAATTGAGCTCAAAGTAGCAGAAATGTTCGATTTTTACCAAACTTCAAAAGTAAACAAATCGTGCCAAGCGTGCAATACAAGTCAACTGGTGAGTCTAATATTCTTTCACAAGTGCACCAATAATATTTATACCATTTTTTACACTAATGCAGTAGTCTGCATAACAGTAAATCTTATATTTTTTGTGAAAATAAAAATTCAAAGTGGAAAGCAAAAGAATATAAGAGGGGCCTTGAGACGTGACTAATGACTAGGGGAAATGTCATTTTAGTGCCAGGAATGTCTTTCTTGTTTATTCTGGACCCTATTCGGAAATTGGCATCTTTTGAAATTTGTGTGAAATTGGCAAAATTGCTAAATTCTGACCACTGTACTGGATAGTTGAATTTCATAAATGGGTGGTTTCTTGCACCCATTCGATAGAAAAAATGGAGTTCTAGCGAAATATTCATGTTTTTTGTCGACTAGTACAGTGAAATTGGCCGAAAATGGGGCTCAAAGTGGGCAAAATCGCCGATGCGTGAAGATTGCAGAGACCGCTAACTTTGCGAGAACATAATTCCGTAAGTTTTCTATCAAATTTCAAACTTTTGGTGTCTTTATGATCGGGAAAAGATTCTCTATCTTTTCATAAGAGAAAATTATTTTTTTTTTTTTTAAATTTGGCCGACCCTGAGAACGAGTTTCGGAGAGGGCCTGTCGACCCTCAAAGGGTTAAAGCTAAAATAAATGAGGCAATATAAAAGGGACTAAAATAATTTGTGGTGAACAAAAAAGTGGTGATCAAATAAATTAATATAATGGCAAAATAATGAGCTTATTACACTTTAGCACCTGAGAATAGCACCTTGATTATTGTAACAATTGTGAATATATGAACTAAGGTTGTTATATAAAGCTAAAATAAAAGAGAAAAAATGTAAGGGACTAAATTAAGTAATGGTAAACAAAGTTAAAATGACAGATAGTCACTATGATATAATATTTATTTGGGAGTAAGATCTGATTTGTTATATATAATAAGTTGAGCAATATATTGTACTATAAAAAGTAAAAAAATATAATATGAGGTAGTTGGTACTAGTTAGCAAAAGATAGTTAAGGGCCTTGAACAATGATATAATTGAAATATACACTAATTGCACACACAATATAGTCACTAAGATATGAAAATAATCTTAGAGTAGGACTTATAAAATAAACTTATAATATAAACTTATAAAAATACAAATTAAAATGGTACTTGCAATTGCACTAGGGTCTGGTATAGGTTGTTAACAAGATCAAGATAAAATTCACAAATTAAAGTACCAAAAGAATAATAGTAAAAAATAACAAGGGTAATGTCTTGGTTATAATATGATAGTAAGATGGTAGACAGGTACACAGGTTCAAAGGATAATATATAGGTTGGAGTTGAATATACAAACTTGAAAATTTGGCAACAAAATGTTATGAAAAGTATAAAATAATGATTAATGTAAAATTGACTGGTAGTAAATATGGTGTTTAATGGGTCTATGTGGTCAGTGTGCACAGTCTAAAAAAAATCCTGCAGCACACAGTGCATAATGAAAAAAAAAACTTTTACCATTTTTTTTTAATAAATCAGCGACTTTGCAGTGCATTTTCGTATGGTATTTATTGTTGTATTCTAGTTTTCTTGGTCTCATTTTATAAAATGGTAGACATATTACAGAAATTGAGATGATTTTGACTGGTTTTACAAAGAAAAGTGCCTTGAAATTGAGCTCAAAGTAGCAGAAATGTTCGATTTTTACCAAACTTCAAAAGTAAACAAATCGTGCCAAGCGTGCAATACACGTCAACTGGTGAGTCTAATATTCTTTCACAAATGCACCAATAATATTTATACCATTTCTTACACTAATGCAATAGTCTGCATAACAGTAAATCTTCTATTTTTTGTGAGAATAAAAATTCAAAGTGGAAAGCAAAAGAATATAAGAGGGGCCTTGAGACGTGACTAATGACCAGAGGAAATGTCATTTTATTAATAAAATTTTAGTAAGTAATAATGATTACAAAAAAAGTGAAAAAGTAATGTTTATTTCAAGTATTAAATTTTAAGAACAGTTATTTGGATTCAGTAGTAGTTATACTAGAGGTTATTTGGCAGTACAAGGTAATTAAGAGTTCTCTAAGATAGTAAATGTGGTATTAAAGCAGGTTATGGTAATTAGACAAGTAATGGTAATTAACCCTTTGAGGGTTTCGGCCGTACTAGTACGGCTTACGACCCAGGGTTTTTGACGTACTAGTACGCCTAAATTCTAGCGCCCTCAAATCTAGTGGGAGAAAGCTGGTAGGCCTACATATGAAAGAATGGGTCTATCTGGTCAGTGTGCACAGTATAAAAAAAAAATCCTGCAGCACACAGTGCATAATGAGAAAAAAAACTGTAAACAAATCATGCCAAGGTTCCAATACACGTCAACTGGTGAGTCTAATATTCTTTTGCAAGTGCGCGAATATTATTTATACCATTTTTTACACTAATGCAGTAGTCTGCATAACAGTAAATCTTCTATTTTTTGTGAGAATAAAAATTCAAAGTGGAAAGCAAAAGAATATAAGAGGGGCCTTGAGACGTGACTAATGAACGGAGGAAATGTCATTTTAGTGCCAGGAATATCTTTCTTGTTTATTCTGGACCCTATTCAGAAATTGGTATCTTGAAATTTGTGTGAAATTGGCAAAATTGCTAAATTCTGACCACTGTACTGGATAGTTGAAATTGATAAATGGGTGGTTTCTTGCACTCATTTGATAGAAAAAATGGAGTTCTAGCGAAATATTCATGTTTTTTGTCGACTAGTACAATGGAATTGTCCGAAAATGGGGCTCAAAGTGGGCAAAATCGCCGATGCGTAAACATCGCCGAGACCGCTAACTTCGCGAGAGCATAATTCTGTAAGTTTTCCATCAAATTTCAAACTTTTGGTGTCATTATGATCGGGAAAAGATTCTCTATCTTTTCATGAGAATTTTTTTTTTTTTTAAATTTGGCCTACCCTGAGAATGAGTCTCGGAGAGGGCCTGTTGACCCTCAAAGGGTTAAGTGATGTCAAAAATGTTAAGAGTTAATTGTACTGATAGTATAAATAATATCAGTGCACTAGTGAAAGAATATTAGACTCCCCAGTTGATGTGTATTAGACGTGTTGTGTGATTTGCTTGCTCTTGAACATTGGTAAAAATTGCACATTCTGCTACTTTAAGCTCAATTTCAAGGTCGTTTTCATTGTGAAACTAATCAAAATCATCTCTGTTTCTGTAATATGTTTTCCATTCTATCAAATGAGGCCAAGAAAACGAGAATACAATCATAAATACAGTGGACCCCCGGTTAACGATATTTTTTCATTCCAGAAGTATGTTCAGGTGCCAGTACTGACCGAATTTGTTCCCATAAGGAATATTGTGAAGTAGATTAGTCCATTTCAGACCCCCAAACATACACGTACAAACGCACTTACATAAATACACTTACATAATTGGTCGCATTGGGAGGTGATCGTTAAGCGGGGGTCCACTGTACTCTATGAAAATACACCTCAAAGTCAGCGTTTTAATCCAGAAACACTGTCAGAGTTTTTTTTTTTCCTCATTATGCACTGTGTGCTGCAGGATTTTTTTTATACAGTGCACACTGACCACACAAACCCATTCTCTCACATGTGGGCCTACGAGCTTTATCCTGCTTGATTTGAAGCCGCTAGAATTTTTGAGTACGTATATATACACCTACCATCCGACTTACGACCTGCTCGACATACGACCACTCGACTTACAACAGTGTTTTTTTATGCCAAATTTCTGGGAAATAAACAACTATTTGTGTTGTACAGTGTTTATCCTAAACCTTACAGTATAAAATACAGTACTTACAGCATAAAAAGTAAAGTAAAACATGAAATACCAAAATAAAACAATAAAATAAAGTCATTAATAAAATGTGATGTTGATATTCACTAGTAAAGTTCGACTTACATCTATTTCGACTTACGACTGGTTTCTCGGAACTGAACTCGGTCGTAAGTCGGATGGTACCTGTACGTCTGAAACACTGGCTCATAAGACGTATATATACTGCCAAAACAGTCAAAGGGTTAAATCCATTGAATCTTCCACCTTCCCATCCATACTCAAGACAGCAAGAGTCACCCCGATCCTCAAAGGAGGTGATCCAACTGAATTGAATAATTACAGGCCTATATCAAACCTGCCCCTACTGTCTAAAATCTTTGAAAAATTAGCGCACAAGCAAGTCTACTCCTACTTCATATCCCACAACATACTCAACCCTTGTCAGTTTGGGTTCAGACCGAAAAAAAGTACTAATGATGCTATAACACCTACCATCTGACTTACGACCTGCTCGACATACGTCCACTCGACTTAGGACCATGCATCTGGCAGCTTGGCTGGGCCAGCTGATGCATACCTCTGTGCAGTATTTGATGATACTTGCGGCAGCAATGCGCCATGCAGGCAGCATCAGTTTCAGTTACCCTGCCCTCTCAGCAGCATCATACTGTATTAACTGTACTAACTGGACAGTAAATTTCACCATGGCCCCTGAGAGGAAGTCTGAATCTTGCACTGGAGATTGTGGCAAGAAGGCAAGAAAGGCTCTTACTCTCGAACTCTATTTGTTTTCACTGTTGCACATAAACCTCTCTGTATTTGTCTGCTTGTATATCAGTCTGTGTGTATATATCTGTCTGTGTGTCTGTCTGTATCTGTCTATCTGTCTTTCTGCTTATCTGTCTTTATGTCTTCCTGTGTGTGTGTGTGTCTTTCTGTCTGCTTGTCTCTCTGTCTCAGAGCCGCTCATGAACCAACAGGTACACCTACCATCCGACTTACGACCGAGTTCGGTTCCGAGAAACTGGTCGTAAGTCAAAATGGTCGTAAGTCGAACTTTACTACTGAATATCAACAAAACATTTTTGTAATGACTTTATTTTATTGTTTTATTTTGGTATTTCATGTTTTACTTTACTTTTTATGCTGTTAGTACTGTATTTTATAATGTAAGGTTTAGGATAAACACTGTACAACACAAATAGTTGTTTATTTCCCAGAAATTTGGCATAAAAAACACGGTCGTAAGTCGAGTGGTCGTAAGTCGAGCAGGTCGTAAGTCAGATGGTAGGTGTATTACACACGAAGCAGAGTTGTCACATCTTCAATATGATTCCTGCCTGCTAGCCAGCCGAATATGTATTACACGTGTTACAAGGTAGTTTCTCTTTACTTAGGGCATAGGTTGTAGGACATTATAGCAGGATGACACTACCAGTGCTATTCTCCCGTTCCACTGTGTCAACAATACTTAAAGATAACAGTAACGTACGATACTATATGAGATGTAAAATTTGCAATACAGTCCACTACCATGTATACATAATATACAGTACATAAATGATTAAAAAATATCATTAGTACATTATGGTAAAAAGAACGAAATAGTGATTGTACGTTACATTACAGTACTATGTAGGTAGTTTATATAGGAAAGGTTTGACATTATGCCTTACCCAGTATGTCGGCAATTTTCGAAGGTTTGACTTGCGGCCATTTTGACTTAAGACCAGTTGGTCGGAACCAAGCTCGGTCATAGGTTGGATGGTACGTACTTGTATAAATATGCTTGAAATAATATATACTCTGCACTCGAGAAAAATTAATTTCCCCTGGGATTGTTCATTGACTTATGAAAAGTTTTTGATACAGTTGACCATGACCTTTTTGCACCAAAAACTTGAACATTACAGGGTCAGAGGACACTTTCTCGATTACTTAAAATATTATCTTAACAATAAAACCCAGTATGTATACACAAATGGAGCCTGTTCCACTACACAACCTGTTCTTGTTGGAGTCCCACAGAGAAGCATTCTGGGCCCACTTCTCTTTCTCATTTATGTCAGTAACCTACCAAATGCATCTAATCTCCTTAAACCCATTTTATTTACAGATGACACTACTTACGTCTTTTCTCACCCAAATCCAACTATACTAACAGACAAGGTAAATGCTGAACTGCTAAAAATATCTACTTGGATGATTACCAACAAACTTACTCTCAATTTGGACAAAACCTACTTCATGCTTTTCGGAAACAGAGCTTCAAGTGTACAGCTAAACATTGATAAATGGTTCACCTATCTCGAGACAGAGGGCAAATTTGTAGGTCTCCACCTTGACTGCAGTCTCAAATTTCAGACACACATACAGCAAATTTCCGAGAAAGTCTCCAAAACAGTAGGCATCCTTTCAAAGATACAGTACAGTGGACCCCCGGTTAACGATATTTTTTCACTCCATAAGTATGTTCAGGTGCCAGTACTGACCAAATTTATTCCCATAAGGAATATTGTGAAGTAGATTAGTCCATTTCAGACCCCCAAACATACACGTACAAACGCACTTACATAAATACACTTACATAATTGGTCGCATTGGGAGGTAATCGTTATGCGGGGGTCCACTGTACTATGTACCCCAATCAGCTCTTCTAGCTCTGTACCACTTTCTCATTTACCCTTACCTCACTTATGGTATTTGTGCATGGGGCTTAATCAAAGCAAATCACCTTAAGCCTCTAATAACCCAACAAAAGCTGCAGTGTGATTGATTACAAACTCCTGCATTAGGCAGCACACTCCACCTCTTTACAAGAGTCTTAACTTGCTAAATATACAAAACATCCACACTTATTATTGTGCCTACTACATACACGGAACACTATACTCTAATGTAAACCCTCCTCTCAGACTCCTCCTTGATAACTATAACAGAACACACAACCATAATACGAGACAGATCACTCTTCCATATCCCCTGTGTTCATCTTTCCCTATGCAAAAATCCTATGTACGTAAAATGCCCGAAGATCTGGAATTCATTGCCAGAATGAACTAAAGGACTCCTATCTGCAAATCAGTTTAAGGTCCTAATAAGAAATCACCTCATCACCCAGAATTAACCAGACAAACCATACCTAACCACTACCAATTTCTCAAAAGCTACTCATATTGTGCTGATGAATGCTCAAGCACTTTCTACTTCGAAATTAGGATGTCTGTTCTTTTCATTGTTTTAAATAGTAGTAGATTGTAATACAGTACATCAATAACAAAAAAAGGCACAATACCGTGACTGGAACGATACACAAATAACCCACACATAAATGGTCCAAGTCGGATCGAAACGTCGTCGTAAGCTTCTCTCTTTTATGTGCGGGTTATTTGTGTACAGTACATCATAGTGTAAATTGTTCCATTGTTTTAAATAGTACTAAACTGTAATACATCATATTGTAAATTGTTTTAAATTGTTACATTGTAATGCTGTAATCTTTATTAACTAATTCAGTAGTGTAAAAAGTCTCTACTAGACTTATCAAAACCATGTAGCATCACCTGATATAATATTAAATTCGCCTGTACTCACTCTAACTCGTCTGATGACCATATGAACTATGTATTACTGCCTTGCTATTCTTAAGTTAATCTTTAAGTTTGCCTGAAATGCCCACCATACAGAGGGGCTTTTGGCATGTACACCCAACCATTATATTCCTCTGTACAACCATGTAATTTGTCAAAATAAAAAAAATTTAATCTTAATCTCAGGACATCATGATCACTAGCACCAAGGGGTCTTTTGTGTGTAATATCCCTCATGTCTGAACTATTCAAAGTGAATATGAGATCCAGTCTTGCTGCAACATCCTCTCCTCTCTCTCTGGTTGTGTCCTTAACATGTTGGTGCATGAAGTTCTCTAATACTGTCTCCAACATCTGAGCCCACCATGTTTCTGGTCCCCTATGTGGCTCTAGGTTTTCCTAGTGAATCTCTTTATGATTGAAATCCCCCATTATGAGTAATTTTGTCCTACCCATATGAGGCCTCCTGGCCACTTCAGCTAGTGTATCCATCATTCCTCTATTGCACTTATCATACTCTTGTCTTGGCCTCCTGCTGATCAGTGGCGGGTTATACATCACTGCTATCATCACCTTTGGACTCCAAGTTTGAAGTGTTCCTACAGTGAAATCGTCTGTTTCTCCTCTGTCCATTCCTCCCATTTCCTCAAAACTCCACTGGTTTTTGATGAGCAGTGCCATTCCTCCCTCTCCTCTGTTCTCTCGCTCTTTCCTCAGGATCTGGTATCATCCCTGTAAGTTTTGTCTCTGTTATTGCTATGGTATCAGGGGATGCATCATTGATTCATTCTTGCCACTCTTCACTCTTATTTGTTATTCCATTTGCATTGGTGTACCATACCTTTAGCTTCCTTTCCAGTACTGTATTTTGGGAGGTGGAAGAGGATACTGCATGCTTGGGGTGTGGGAGGCAGGGCAGAATATTATGAGAGGCTGCTGTGATTGTGAAATTAGTGCTTGGAGGGGTGGGAGCTATGAAGTGTGGTTTGTTTCTGGTTATTGTGTTTGGTTGAATAAATAACAAAAAGGCACAATACTGTGACTGGAACGATACACAAATAACCCGCACATAGAAGAGAGGAGCTTACGACGACGTTTCGGTTCGACTTGGTCCAAGTTGGACCGAAACGTTGTCGTAAGCTCCTCTCTTCTATGTGCGGGTTATTTGTGTTTGGTTGATATGGGGGTGACATGGGTTGAGAGATTTCTGTAATCATGTGTGTTTGATGTTTCCCTGGAGGCTGAGCTTTCCTGTCTGTTGTTGCCTCACCTATTTCTCTTTCCTTACACTGGTTTCATCCTTCACTCTCAGTTGTTCCCTTTCTTTTTGTGTTCTGTCTCGAGTGAGGTACACGTGTTGATATTCTTGAGAGTCCTTTAACAGTGGCTGATGTTGTAGTATCCTATTCCGTGCCACTTCTGTCTTGAATGTCAGTTTGATTGGTTGATTTTTTTCCATCGAATATCCCCCAAGTCTGTGAAAATTTTCTACCTGAGATGTCCTTCTCTTCTGTTATTGCAGTGACGCTTGTAATCTCTTTTTCTTCCCAATGCTTCCTTTCATCATAGGTCTTCCCTTCAGCCTCCTGGAGCCCATGAATAATTATTAACCTCTCCCTCTCTTCTTCCCATTTCTTTTCCCTTCATATCTCGGGATCTGATTTAAGCATCTCTTTTGTTGTTTCCCTTATCATCTCCTGGACACAGTGATGGCCTGATATTACTTCTGCAAGGGACTTCTTAGCTCCATCCCCTCCTTCAGTCCCATCACTGTCTGCTGATGTTCCTATATCAGGCACCTTGCTCCTTTCGGACCTCATTATATCCTGTTTCAGCACAACCATTTCTTCTTCCAGTCTGTGTATCTTTGCTGCAGCAGCTACAGCTTGTGATTCCCACTTGCTCTCTGCAGATAGCTTCTCAAACATGTTATTGCAAAGCTCATTTAACCTTTTTTTCCATTATTGATCCATTTTGTTTTTGAGCTTTTCTACCCATTCCTTTTCAGATCAGCCATCCTCGGTTCCCTTGCCTTTATGTCCTCCCTTTTGAGATCCCATTTTTTTATTATCCTGTTAGGATGCTCTAGATCCTTCAGCTTTGTGTGTGTGTGTACTCACCTAGTTGTACTCACCTAATTGTGGTTTCAGGGGTCAAGTCATGGCTCCTGGCCCCTCCTCTTCACTGGCTGCTACTGGGTCACTCTTGCTGCACCACAAGCTTTATCATACCTCTGCTTAAAGCTATGAATGGATCCTGCCTCCACTACATCACTTCCCAAACTATTCCACTTCCTGACTACTCTGTGACTGAAAAAATACTTCCAACATCCCTGTGATTCATCTGTGGCTTCAGCTTCCAACTGTGTTCCCTTGTTGTTGAGCCCCATCTCTGGAAGATTCTGTCTCTGGCCACCTTGTCAATTCCTCTCAGTATTTTATATGTCGTTATCATGTCTCCCCTATCTCTCCTGTCCTCCAGTGTCATCAGGTCTATTTCCCTTAACCTCTCCTCGTAGGACATACCCCTTAGCTCTGGGACTAGTCTCATTGCAAACCTTTGCACTTTCTCTAGTTTCTTTACGTGCTTGGCTAGTTGTGGGTTCCAAACTGGTGCCGCATACTCCAATATGGGCCTAACGTACTCAGTGTACAGTGTGTGTGTGTGTGTGTGTGTGTACTAATGTGTTAGGTTAGGTTTGAGTATGTGTACACGTGTGTGTGTGTGTGTGTGTGTGTGTACACTTGTACGTGCTTGTGTCTGTCTTTGAAAAAAAGGGCAGGGTCACTTTATCACACTAGGCTATGCTAATCTTTTGAAGATTATAGACGGCCGACTTGTTAAAAAAAAAATTACTACTAGTATGTAGTAGGTTGGTAGACAGCAGCCACCCAGGGAGGTACTACTGTCCTGCCAAGTGAGTGTAAAATGAAAGCCTGTACTTGTTTTACTTGATAGTTGGATTGCTGGTGTCTTTTTCCTGTCTCAGAAACATGCAAGATTTCAGCAGCTACTTGCTACTTCTACTTACACTTAGGTGACACTACACATGCATGTAAAAGCATATATATACATACTCCTCTGGGTTTTCTTTTATTTTTTTAACCAGTTCTTGTTCTTGTTTATTTCTTCTTATTTCCATGGGAAATTGGAACAGAATTCTTCCTCCGGAAGCCATGTGTGTTGTAAGAGGTGACTAAAATGCCGGGAGCAAGGGGCTAGTAACCCCTTCTCCTGTATACATTACTAAAGTTAAAAAGAGAAACTTTTGTTTTTCTTTTTGGGCCACCCTGCTTCAGTGGGATATGACCAGTTTATTGAAAGATTTACTACTATATAGGTAGTAGGTTGGTAGACAGCAACCACCCAGGGAAGTACTACCGTCCTGCCAGATGACTGTGAAACAGAAACCTGTAACTGTTTTGCATGATGGTAGGATTGCTGGTTTCTTTTTCTGTCTCATAAACACGCTAAATAACAGGGATATCTTGCTACTCCTACTTAAACTTTGGTCACACTTCACAGACATGCACATGCATATATATATACATACATCTAGGTTTTTCTCCTTTTTCTAAATAGCTCTTGTTCTTCTTTATTTCTTCTATTGTCCATGGGGAAGTGGAAAAGAATCTTTCCTCCGTAAGCCATGCGTGTCGTATGAGGCGACTAAAATGCCGGGAGCAATGGGCTAGTAACCCCTTCTCCTGTAGACATTTATTAAAAAAGAGAAGAAGAAAAACTTTATAAAACTGGGATGCTTAAATGTGCGTGGATGTAGTGCTGATGACAAGAAACAGATGATTGCTGATGTTATGAATGAAAAGAAGTTGGATGTCCTGGCCCTAAGCGAAACAAAGCTGAAGGGGGTAGGGGAGTTTCAGTGGGGGGAAATAAATGGGATTAAATCTGGAGTATCTGAGAGAGTTAGAGCAAAGGAAGGGGTAGCAGTAATGTTAAATGATCAGTTATGGAAGGACAAAAGAGAATATGAATGTGTAAATTCAAGAATTATGTGGGTTAAAGTGAAGGTTGGATGCGAAAAGTGGGTCATAATAAGCGTGTATGCACCTGGAGAAGAGAGGAATGTAGAGGAGAGAGAGAGATTTTGTGAGATGTTAAGTGAATGTATAGGAGCCTTTGAACCAAGTGAGAGAGTAATTGTGGTAGGGGACCTGAATGCTAAAGTAGGAGAAACTTTTAGAGAGGGTGTGGTAGGTAAGTTTGGGGTGCCAGGTGTAAATGATAATGGGAGCCCTTTGATTGAACTTTGTATAGAAAGGGGTTTAGTTATAGGTAATACATATTTTAAGAAAAAGAGGATAAATAAGTATACAAGATATGATGTAGGGCGAAATGACAGTAGTTTGTTGGATTATGTATTGGTAGATAAAAGACTGTTGAGTAGACTTCAGGATGTACATGTTTATCGAGGGGCCACAGATATATCAGATCACTTTCTAGTTGTAGTTACACTGAGAGTAAAAGGTAGATGGGATACAAGGAGAATAGAAGCATCAGGGAAGAGAGAGGTGAAGGTTTATAAACTAAAAGAGGAGGCAGGTAGGGTAAGATATAAACAGCTATTGGAGGATAGATGGGCAAATGAGAGCATAGGCAATGGGGTCGAAGAGGTATGGGGTAGGTTTAAAAATGTAGTGTTAGTGTGTTCAGCCGAAGTTTGTGGTTACAGGAAAGTGGGTGGGGGAGGGAAGAGGAGCGATTGGTGGAATGATGATGTAAAGAGAGTAGTAAGGGAGAAAAAGTTAGCATATGAGAAGTTTTTACAAAGTAGAAGTGATGCAAGGAGGGAAGAGTATATGGAGAAAAAGAGAGAGGTTAAGAGAGTGGTGAACAGTGTAAAAAGAGAGCAAATGAGAGAGTGGGCGAGATGTTATCAACAAATTTTGTTGAAAATAAGAAAAAGTTTTGGAGTGAGATTAACAAGTTAAGCAAGCCTAGAGAACAAATGGATTTGTCAGTTTAAAATAGGAGAGGAGAGTTATTAAATGGAGAGTTAGAGGTATTGGGAAGATGGAGGGAATATTTTGAGGAATTGTTAAATGTTGATGAAGATAGGGAAGCTGTGATTTCGTGTATAGGGCAAGGAGGAATAACATCTTGCAGGAGTGAGGAAGAGCCAGTTGTGAGTGTGGAGGAAGTTCGTGAGGCAGTAGGTAAAATGAAAGGGGTTAAGGCAGCCAGGATTGATGGGATAAAGATAGAAATGTTAAAAGCAGGTGGGGATATAGTTTTGGAGTGGTTGGTGCAATTATTTAATAAATGTATGGAAGAGGGTAAGGTACCTAGGGATTGGCAGAGAGCATGCATAGTTCCTTTGTATAAAGGCAAAGGGGATAAAAGAGAGTGCAAAAATTATAGGGGGATAAGTCTGTTGAGTATACCTGGTAAAGTGTATGGTAGAGTTATTATTGAAAGAATTAAGAGTAAGACGGAGAATAGGATAGCAGATGAACAAGGAGGCTTTAGGAAAGGTAGGGGGTGTGTGGACCAGGTGTTTACAGTGAAACATATAAGTGAACAGTATTTAGATAAGGCTAAAGAGGTCTTTGTGGCATTTATGGATTTGGAAAAGGCTTATGACAGGGTGGATAGGGGGGCAATGTGGCAGATGTTGCAGGTGTATGGTGTAGGAGCATGGTGTATGGTGTAGAAAGCAGTGAAGAGTTTTTACGAGGATAGTGAGGCTCAAGTTAGAGTATGTAGGAAAGAGGGAAATTATTTCCCAGTAAAAGTAGGCCTTAGACAAGGATGTGTGATGTCACCGTGGTTGTTTAATATATTTATAGATGGGGTTGTAAGAGAAGTGAATGCGAGGGTCTTGGCAAGAGGCATGGAGTTAAAAGATAAAGAATCACACACAAAGTGGGAGTTGTCACAGTTGCTCTTTGCTGATGACACTGTGCTCTTGGGAGATTCTGAAGAGAAGTTGCAGAGATTGGTGGATGAATTTGGTAGGGTGTGCAAAAGAAGAAAATTAAAGGTGAATACAGGAAAGAGTAAGGTTATGAGGATAAAAAGATTAGGTGATGAAAGATTGGATATCAGATTGGAGGGAGAGAGTATGGAGGAGGTGAATGTATTCAGATATTTGGGAGTGGACGTGTCAGCGGATGGGTCTATGAAAGGTGAAGTGAATCATAGAGTTGATGAGGGGAAAAGGGTGAGTGGTGCACTTAGGAGTCTGTGGAGACAAAGAACTTTGTCCTTGGAGGCAAAGAGGGGAATGTATGAGAGTATAGTTTTACCAACGCTCTTATATGGGTGTGAAGCATGGGTGATGAATGTTGCAGCGAGGAGAAGGCTGGAGGCAGTGGAGATGTCATGTCTGAGGGCAATGTGTGGTGTGAATATAATGCAGAGAATTCATAGTTTGGAAGTTAGGAGGAGGTGCGGGATTACCAAAACTGTTGTCCAGAGGGCTGAGGAAGGGATGTTGAGGTGGTTCGGACATGTAGAGAGAATGGAGCGAAAGAGAATGACTTGAAGAGTGTATCGGTCTGTAGTGGAAGGAAGGCGGGGTAGGGGTCGGCCTAGGAAAGGTTGGAGGGAGGGGGTAAAGGAGGTTTTGTGTGCGAGGGGCTTGGACTTCCAGCAGGCATGCGTGAGCGTGTTTGATAGGAGTGAATGGAGACAAATGGTTTTTAATACTTGACGTGCTGTTGGAGTGTGAGCAAAGTAACATTTATGAAGGGGTTCAGGGAAACCGGCAGGCCGGACTTGAGTCCTGGAGATGGGAAGTACAGTGCCTGCACTCTGAAGGAGGGGTGTAAATGTTGCAGTTTAAAAACTGTAGTGTAAAGCACCCTTCTGGCAAGACAGTGATGGAGTGAATGATGGTGAAAGTTTTTCTTTTTCGGGCCACCCTGCCTTGGTGGGAATCAGCCAGTGTGATAAAAAAAAAAATAGGTAGTAGGTTGGTAGAGAGCAGCCACCCAGGGAGGTACTGCTGTCCTACCAAGTGAGTGTAAAATGAAAACCTGTAATTGTTTTACATGATGGTAGGATTTCTGGTGTCTTTTTTCTGTCTCGTAAACATGCAAGATTTCAGGTATGTCTTTCTACTCCTACATATAGGTCACACTACACATGCATGTACAAGCATATATATACACACCCTTCTGGGTTTTTTTCATTTTCTTACTAGTTCTTGTTCTTGTTTATTTCCTCTTATCTCCATGGGGAAGGGGAACAGAATTCTTCCTCTGTAAGCCATGTATGTTGTAAGAGGCAACTAAATTGCCAGAAGCAAGGGGCTAGTAACCCCTTCTCCTGTATATGCGTATTACTAAATATAAAAGGAGAAACTTCATTTTTTCTTTTGGGCCACCCCGCCTCGGTGGGATATGGCTGGTGTGTTGAAAGATGATTTATTACTATGATACTGGTGCACACATGTGTTTGTGTGTGCGTGAGTGTGTGTGCATGCATGTGTGTGCATGCGTGTGTGCGTGCATGTTTATGAGCTCGTCATTCTTTGAGAAAGGGGGGTAACTAGACTACACTACTCTTCTGAAGATTTTTAAATATGTAACTTACTAATTATTGTCAGGGCTACCCCTATCTCCTGGCACTCACAGTTGCATCCAGCAGGGCAAGACACTGTGAGACTTTAGACACCAACCAAAATTGCTCCCACACATAGGCAAGTGATATACTTTTGAAGAGTTCTGAGAGCTAATCTACTCTCTGAGCCCGGCCATGGGCCAGGCTCATGATGTTGTCTGCACAGCAATGGAGGCTCCTCCTTGTGGTGTCTTCTATGAACTCTGTCAGTTTGTAATTCCCTCTGTAGCTTTTATCATGCATTCAGTTTTTTTTTTTTTAATAACTTGGTATTTACTCTTTTTTCTTTAGTATTATGGTCATAATCATAACTCGATGATATTAACTGTAGTCACAGCAACTGCTGGGGATTTTGACTAAATTTTTTCTCTCATTATTTACTTATCACTTATTTAATACCTTATCACTGCACTGCTGCCATAATCGACCAGATATTTGCATTTATTTTTATTTAACCCTTTGAGGGTCAGTCACGTACATGTACGTCTTAACAGCCAGGGTCGGTCACGTACTTATACGCCGAAATTCTAACACCTTCAAATCTGGTGGAGGAAAGCTGGTAGGCCTACATATGAAAGAATGGGTCTGCATGGTCAGTGTGTACAGTATAAAAATAAATCCTGCAGCATGCAGTGCATAATGAGAAAAAACTGACTGTGTTTTTGCATTAAAACAGCGACATTGCAGTGTATTTTTGTATTTTGTTTATGGATATATTCTCGTTTTCTTGGTCTCATTTCATAGAATGGAAGATATATTACAGAAATAGAGATGATTTTGATTGGTTTCACAATGAAAAGTACCTTGAAATTGAGCTCAAAGTAGCGGAAATGTTAGATTTTTTGCCAATGTTCAAGAGTAAACAAATAACGCCACGCATCCATTACCATGGTGTCATTACCATCGGGAAAAGATTCTCTTATTTTTTCATAAGAAATAATTTTTTGGGGGGGGAGGGGGGGGGGGGCAATTTTTCAACCCTGAGTGGGAGTATAGGATTGAGGGTCTCAACCCTCAAAGGGTTAAGGTCACAACCTTGATGCATTAAATATATTTTTTATTATTATTTGTGTCAACACTACCACCAGCAGTCTGACCAGCTGCTTGCTACCCTCCTCCTCACCTTCCAGTAAAAACACCTGCATTCAAATTTAAATTGTAAAATTCTTGATCTTATCACATTATTCACACTCTGGAAAGCTGTTTCACTCTTGTAGGTATGATCACTGATTCAATCACGTACGATGACCGTTAATAGTATCTTAGGATAGCCACTAGAACGCTAAATCCTGGGAGCACTGTTTTACGATAATGTTTCACGTATGTGTGTGTGTGTGGAGGGGGGGAGATGCTGGAGAGGATTACAAAATGGTGGATAAAAGTGATAGCAGTTAACACAGCTGAAGTAGAAAAAGTATTCTTATTTTGACATATTTTTAGAATACAGGTCTCCCTCAACAGGATCAAGAGGATCAAGAGCCTCGCGAATGTTGAAAAATCGCGAATGTTTGGTGCCCCAATATATTGTAGGGAAATATAATACAATACGGCTTCCTTAACTTGTTGAACATGAACAATTATAAAATACATGAAAACGTCATAAATTGTACTAAATACATACATGTTATGCTTTAATAACATGTATGTTATTAAATACCACTGCCTCCACAAATGCCTCCACCACTTCCTCAACCACTGCCTCAACCGCTGCCTCAACCGCTGCCTCACCCACTGCTTCACCCACTGCCTCAACTGCTGCATCAACCACTGCCTCTACCACTCCTGTTGCACTCAATCTACAAGCACCAAACACAATGAATTATTGTGAAATGTTTGGAAGAGCATGGAGACTAATGCTCATTCCAGCATAAACAAAGCCACACTGACAATGTGTCAACCACTCCCTCGTATTTTTGTAAAATTTTCTTCTTCAATTTTATCATATTTATTATTATTATTATTTTTTTTAACAAGTCGGCCGTCTCCCACCAAGGCAGGGTGACCCAAAAGGAAAGAAAATCCCCAAAAAGAAAATACTTTCATCATCATTCAATACTTTCACCTCACTCACACATAATCACTGTTTTTGCAGAAGTGCTCAGAACACAACAGTTTAGAAGCATATACGTATAAAGATACACAACATATCCCTCCAAACTGCTAATATCCCGAACCCCTCCTTTAGAGTGAAGGCATTGTACTTCCCATTTCCAGGACTCAAGTCCGGCTATACAAAAATAACCTGTTTCTTTCCAGGACTCAAGTCCGACTATATGAAAATAACAGGTTTCCCTGAATCCCTTCACTAAATATTACCCTGCTCACACTCCAACAGATCGTCAGGTCCCAAGTACCATTCATCTCCATTCACTCCTATCTAACACGCTCATGCACGCTTGCTGGAAGTCCAAGCCCCTCGCCCACAAAACCTCCTTTACCCCCTCTCTCCAACCCTTTCGAGGACGACCCCTACCCCGCCTTCCTTCCCCTATAGATTTATATGCTTTCCATGTCATTCTACTTTGATCCATTCTCTCTAAATGACCATACCACCTCAACAACCCCTCTTCTGCCCTCTGACTAATACTTTTATTAACTCCACACCTTCTCCTAATTTCCACACTCCGAATTTTCTGCATAATATTTACACCACACATTGCCCTTAAACAGGACATCTCCACTGCCTCCAACCGTCTCCTCGCTGCTGCATTTACCACCCAAGCTTCACACCCATATAAGACCTGAATCTCTTCACTAAATACAGTGGATCCTCGACCAACGATGGCATCGTATAACGTTAAATCCGACTAGCGATACATTTTAACGCAAAAATTTTACCTCGACTAGCGCTAAAAAACTCGACCAACGCGATTCATTCCATTCGAGACGCATCCACTTGTGGCCTCAGCGCGCCTCACTTGTCCTGTGGGTGCCAGTGTTTACAAGCCAGCCAGCCACCGCGGTCCCATCCAAACATACAATCGGAACATTTCGTATTATCACAGCGTTTTTAGTGATTGCACCTGCAAAATAAGTCACCAAGGGCCCCAAGAAAGCTTCTAGTGCCAACCCTACAGCAAAAAGGGTGAGAATTACTATAGATATGAAGAAAGAGATACTCAGATACAGGTTTTTCCTTTTCCGTTTACCGAAAACCTATGCACAGTGGCATGTACATTCACTACTTTTCCTATCATGCTTCCCCTGTCAAGAAAAGTGTTCTTATCTCCCTCTTTCTCCGTGCCCTCCGCATCTGTGATCCTCAGTTCCTTCCAGCAGAAATTTCCACTCTTCATAATTCATTTTCCCGTCTTGGCTACCCTTCCCATTTCATAGACTCTGCCCTCTCACGTGCTAAACGTAATTTCTTTTCTCCCAAACTCTCTACTCCTGGGAACTCTTCTATCCTCTGCCTTCCCTACATTTCTGGTCTTTCTAATCTCAACAATTCTCTCTGTCCCTTAGACATTAAGCTTGCCTTCCGCCAGACTAACACTCTTCGCACTAATCTCGTTCATGCCTCTCCTCCCTCTACAGATATTCCTGGTGTCTATTTCTTGCTCCTTCTGTCCTCTTCAATACTTCGGAGAAACTGGTCGATCTCTTTCTGACAGACTTAGGGAGCACAAAAATAGTGTTAGGCTTGCCGACACTAACAGTGCTCTTTTCTGTCACGTCAGAGATCATAGCCATCCTATTGACTGGTCTTCTGCTAAAACTGTCTTCCCTACTTCCAACTCGAACAGTCGCCGTCTAGTTGAATCCTCTCTAATACACAACTTTCCTTGTATGAATCTTAGCCCTGGCTTCGTCTCTGTAGATGCCTTCCTCTCCCACTACATTGTAAAATGCTCCAAACTTCAGAACACCCATGACTTAACCTGACTCCTCATTTTTTCTTTTTCTTTTTCTTCTTCTCCCTCTTCCCCTTTCCTCTTTCCTTTTTCTCCTCTGGGTTGTCTTTCTCTCTTCTGTCTCGTGTTTCTGTTCCTTCTTCATTTATCTCACCACTTCCCCTTTCACGCACCTCTGTGCGCTTGCTCTCCCTCTGTGTGCACCTAGCTCTCTTGCAGTGCTCCCCTTCCTTTGTATTTGACTGGCTTGTCCTCCTTATTCCCCACTTCTACCACTACTACTACCTCTTCTACTACTACTACTACTACTACTGATGAAATTAAGACACATGTGCGGTGTCTGGGTGTCTTTGTTGTGGACGTTTTGCCATCCAGTGGCTGGCTGGATGATGGAACGTATTCGATAGGGATGCCTGGGTGTTGCGCATGTGTCTTAATTTCATCTTGTCAGTATTATATACCATTCTTGTACTACTACTACTACTACTAATACTACTACTACTACTGCCGCCGCCGCCGCCGCCTCCGCCTCCGCCTCCGCCTCCTCCTCCGCCTCCTCCTCCGCCTCCTCCTCCGCCTCCTCCTCCGCCTCCTCCTCCGCCTCCTCCTCCGCCTCCTCCTCCGCCTCCTCCGCCTCCTCCTCCGCCTCCTCCTCCGCCTCCTCCGCCTCCTCCTCCGCCTCCTCCTCCGCCTCCTCCGCCTCCTCCTCCTCCGCCTCCGCCTCCTCCTCCTCCTCCTCCTCCACCTCCACCTCCCCCTCTCCCTCTACCTCTTCCTGCTTATATATAGCCGTCCTGCTCCACTTCTGGTTAGTGTGACTTTGTCGATGGTCCAAGTCGGACCGAAACGTCGTCGTGAGCTTCTCTCTTTTATGTGCGGGTTATTTGTGTATCATTCCAGTCACGGTATTGTGCCTTTTTTTTTTCTTATTTTTTTTTGTGTTATTTATGAAAGTGGAGTGCGTGTCTCCGAGCTGGCCAGGTTGTACACAAAACCCCAATCAACCATCGCTACTATTGTGGCCAAGAAAACGGCAATCAAGGAAGCTGTTCTTGCCAAAGGTGCAACTATGTTTTCGAAACTGAGATCGCAAGTGATAGAAGATGTTGAAAGACTTATTGGTGTGGATAAACAAAACAGATAGCAGGAGATACCATCTCTTAAGCGATCATATGTAGAAAGGGAAATAGGAAGTTGCATGAGGATTTAATTAGAAAAATGCCTGCAACTAGTGGTGATGTGAGTGAATTTAAGGCCAGCAAAGGTTGGTTTGAGAGATTTAAGAATCGTAGTGGCATACATAGTGTGATAAGGCATGGTGAGGCTGCCAGTTTGGACCAAAAAGCAGCTGAAAAATATGTGCATGAATTCAAGGAGTACATAGACAGTGAAGAATTGAAACCTGAACAAGTGTTTAATTGTGACAAAACAGGCCTGTTTTGGAAGAAAATGCCAAGCAGGACCTACATTACTGAGGAGGAAAAGGCACTCCCAGGACAGCCTATGAAAGACAGGCTTACTCTGTTGATGTGTGCTAATGCTAGTGGTGATTGCAAAGTGAAGCCTTTATTGGTGTATCACTCTGAAACTCCCAGAGTGTTCAGGAAAAACAATGTCCTCAAGGCTAATTTGTGTGTGCTGTCCTTGGGGTTGGAGGTTAGTGGGGAGGATGTGGAAGAGTTGGTGGAGGAGGACAACGATGAACTAACTACTGATGAACTGCTAGATCATCTTCAACAGCAAGAGGCCAGACCTGAGGAAACTGCTCCGGAGGAGGGGATAGAAAAATTGAGAAAGTTGCCTACTTCAAAGATTAAGGAAATGTGTGCAATGTGGCTTAAAGTGCAAACCTTTTTTGATGAAAATCACCCTCACACAGCTACTGCAAGCCGTGTTGGCAACCTGTACATTGACAATGTTGTGAAACACTTTAGGAATGTCATAAAGGAATGGGAGGTACAGGCCTCTATGGGCAGATATGTTGTGCGACAGAGATCCAGTGACTCTCAAGCTGGTCCTAGTGGCATTAAAAGAAGAAGGGAAGTAACCCCGGAAAAGGACTTGACACCTCAAGTCCTAATGGAAGGGGATTCCCCTTCTGAACACTAACACCATCCACACACTCCCCTCCTCCCATCCCATCAATCATCACCAGATCTTCAATGAAGGTAAGTGTCATGTAATTGTACATGTTTTCTTCAATTTGTGTGTATTAAAATTAATATTTCATGTGGTAATATTTTTTTTTTTCAAAACTTTGGGGTGTCAGGAGCAGATTAATTTGATTTCCATTATTTCTTATGGGGAAAATTAACTCGACTAACGATAATTTCAACTAGCGATGAGCTCTCAGGAACGGATTAATATTGTTGGTCGAGGGCTCACTGTATTACCCTGCTCACACTCCAACAGATCGTCAGGTCCCAAATACCATTCGTCTCCATTCACTCCTATCCAACACGCTCATGCACGCCTGCTGGAAGTCCAAGCGCCTCGCCCACAAAACCTCCCTAACCTCTTCCTTCCAACCTTTTCGAGGACGACCCCCTACCCCACCTTCCTTCCCCTACGGATTTATACGCTCTCCACGTCATTCTACTTTGATCCATTGTACTTCCCATTTCCAGGACTCAAGTCCTGGAAATGGGAAGTACAATGTACAATGCACTCTAAAGGAGGGGTTCGGGATATTAGCAGTTTGGAGGGATATGCTGTGTATCTTTATAGGTATATGCTTCTAAACTGTTGTGTTCTGAGCACCTCTGCAAAAGCAGTGATTATGTTTGAGTGAGGTGAAAGTGTTGAATGATGATGAAAGTATTTTCTTTTTGAGGATTTTCTTTCTTTTTTGGGTCACCCTGCCTTGGTGGGAGATGGCCGACTTGTTAAAAAAAAAAAATAAGACTTAGAAATGATGATAGCATCATATTGAAGCATAATAAACTTGCCTTCCTCTTGCCTCCTACGTGTCTACCATGCACCAACAAGTCAAGTGAAATCAGTAAAGGTAAGTATGATGTTAACTGTTCATTTATCCATTTTATTAGTGCTTTATATTTATTTGTCATTGTTTTCTTTATGCACTTTTATATTTAATCTTTAAAAAAAATATTTTTTGTTAATACTTTTGGCTGTCTGAAACAGATTAATTGGATTTCCATTATTTCTTATGGGGAAAATTAATTTGGCTGAAGGCTAGCTCTCTTGAACGGATTAACCCCTTGACTATCGCAACCCCATATCCTGAAGTGTCTCCTGGTGTCGGAATTTTTTGAAAAAAAAAAAAATCTTATGAAATGATGGAGAATCTTTTCCCGATGGTAATGACACCAAAAGAATGAAATTTGATGGAAAACTGATGGAATTACGCTCTCGCAAAGTTAGCGACCTCGGTCATACAGTGGAGCCTCGACCAGCAATGGCATCGATTAACGATAAATCTGACTAGCGATACATTTTATCGCAAAAATTTTGCCTCGATTAGCGCTAAAAAACTCGACCAACACTATTCCTTCCGTCTGAGACGCGTCCACTTCTGGCCAGTGTTTACAAGCCAGCCAGCCACCGCGGTCGCTTCCAAGCATACAGTCGGAACATTTCATATTATCACAGCGTTTTTAGTGATTGCAACTGCAAAATAAGTCACCATGGGCCCCAAGAAAGCTTCTAGTCCCAACCCTACAGCAAAAAAGGTGAGAATTACTATGGATGTGAAGAAAGAGATCATTGCTAAGTATGAAAGTGGAGTGCATGTCACCGAGCTGGCCAGGCTGTACACAAAACCCCAATCAACCATCGCTACTATTGTGGCCAAGAAAACGGTAATCAAGGAAGCTGTTCTTGCCAAAGGTGCAACTATGTTTTCGAAACTGAGATCGCAAGTGATAGAAGATGTTGAGAGACTGTTATTGGTATGGATAAACGAAAAACAGATAGCAGGAGATAGCATCTCTCAAGCGATCATATGTGAAAAGGCTAGGAAGTTGCATGACGATTTAATTAGAAAAATGCCAGCAACTAGTGGTGATGTGAGTGAATTTAAGGCCAGCAAAGGTTGGTTTGAGAGATTTAAGAATCGTAGTGGCATACATAGTGTGATAAGGCATGGTGAGGCTGCCAGTTTGGACCAAAAAGCAGCTGAAAAATATGTGCAGGAATTCAAGGAGTACATAGAAAGTGAAGGACTGAAACCTGAACAAGTGTTTAATGGTGACACTGACAATGTTGTGAAATACGTTAGGAATGTCATAAAGGAACGGGAGGTACAGGCCTCTATGGGCAGATATGTTGTGCGACAGAGGTCCAGTGACTCTCAAGCTGGTCCTAGTGGCATTAAAAGAAGGGAAGTAACCCCGAAAAAGGACTTGCCACCTCAAGTCCTAATGGAAGGGGATTCCCCTTCTAAACACTAAGACCATCAACACACTCCCCTCTTCCCATCCCATCAGTCATCACCAGATCTTCAATAAAGGTAAGTGTCATATAACTGTGCATGTCTTCTTCAGTTTGTGTGTATTAAAATTAATATTTCATGTGTTAAATTTTTTTTTTTTCAATACTTTTGGGTGTCTTGCACGGATTAATTTGATTTCCATTATTTCTTATGGGGAAAATTAACTTGACTAACGATTATTTTGACTAACGATGAGCTCTCAGGAACGGATTAATAGCGTTAGTCGAGGGTCCACTGTATTTACGAATTGGCGATTTCGCCCACTTTGAGCCCTATTTTAGGCTGATTCCGTTGTTCCAGTTGACCATTTTTTTCTATCAATTGAGTACAAGAAACTGCCCATTTACGAATTTCAACTACCCAATAACAAGGCCAGAAATTTGCAATTTAGCCAATTTCACAAAAATTAAAAAATATGACAGTTTCAAAATGGGGTCCAGAATGAACAATGCAGACATTCCTGGCTCTAAAATAACATTTTCTTTGTTCATCAGTCATGTCTCCAGGCCCCCCTGATATTACTCTTGCTTTCTATTTTGAATTTTTATTCAAACAAAAAATAGAAGATTTACTTTTATGCAGACTACTGCAATATTATAATAATTGTATAAATAATGTCAACCCATTCATGACTGCATGTTAGAATGGCTACTTGGACATTTATTGGACAATACTAACATCATTTGTTTACTTTTGAACATCGGCAAAAATCAAACATTTCCCCTACTTCGAGCTCCATTTCCAGGTTCTTTTCATAGTAAAACCAATCAAAATCACCTCTATTTCTACAATATGTTATACATTCTATCAAATGAGACCAAGAAAACGAGAATACAACTGTAAATACTGCACGGAAATAGACCACAAAGTCGGCATTTTAACTAAAAAAAACTGTCAGTTTTTTTTTTCTCATTATGCACTGCCTGCTGCAGGATTTTTTTTATATGGTGTACATTGACCACACAGACCCATTCTCTCACATGTGGGCCTACCAGCTTTCTCCTGCTTGATTTGAAGCCGCTAGAATTTTTGAGTATACAGTATGTACACCAAACACGATGGCTCATAAGACGTGTATATACGACCGAAACAGTCAAAGGGTTAAAAGCGTTACCTGAGGGTTCACTGTACCTTTTCTTTCCACTTCCAGCAACACTGTAATGCCTACTGGGTGTCATGATTACTTGGCAGATACAAGATATGGTAATTAAAAGATTAAAGCACAATTCACAAACACAGCGAGCTTGTAGCAGAGAAGAGGAACTGTACACGTATGAAGTAGGAATGCTGGGATGGTGGTGTCGGGAGTGGCAGGGGATGGCGGAAGGTCTCCCCCACTGATCCACAACAAGGCGGTCTCTTGAGAAAATGGGAATTTTTTTTCCCCTCCCGCAGACTGATCTGTGTTAAATTAATTTTACGAAGTGTTGTATAAAATTGTGCCGCAATTCTTCAAGCATGCAGTACTCGAATTGTGCCAAATAAACTCATGTTAAATGATGTTTTACTGTACATGAAGTTTACAGGAACATTAAAATTATGATGTAAAAAGTGTTTCAAGTGATCAAGAGAGTGAGTTTATGTTTTATGTAATTCAATTGTTATTTTTTTCACATAAAGGAATTGCTTTGCAGACCTGGCCTAAATTTAGAAGTTGTTGACAAAAATCGCATTGCTCAGATGAGAGTTGCCACTGTAACGGAGGTAGTGGGCAAGAGATTACACCTGAAGTACCACGGAGCACCGCCAGATGATAATGGTCAGTTCTACTTGCATCATGAAATAAATTATGCCATATATTAACATCAAATGATTGTGCCCTTGCTTACTTGAACCACAATATTTTTTCCATCTGCCCCTAAATATTTGATTGTTTTCCTTAGTTTCAAGTATGTTATAAAATATTTGTATATAGAAGACAAACATGAACTCATTTAAAGAAACCTTTCAGTTCAACTTTCAGGTATGAACATAAACTACTCCACAATTAAACTTTTTTTTTTAAGCTTACCGGTCATCTCAAACCTTGGCAAGGTGACCCAAAAAAGTTGAAACAAATGCTTTTTTTTTTTTTTCAACAAACCGGCCGTATCCAACCAAGGCAGGGTGGCCCAAAAAGAAAAACGAAAGTTTCTCTTTTTAAATTTATTAATTTATACAGCAGAAGGGGTTACTATCCCCTTGCTCCTGGCATTTTAGTTGCCTCTTACAACACGCATGGCTTACGGAGGAAGGTTTCTTTTCCACTTCCCCATTGATATGAAAGGAAAATAAATAAGAACAAGAACTATTAAAAAATAGAAGAAAACTCAGATGGATATGTATGTATATACATGTACATGCATGTGTAGTGTGACTTAAGCACAAGTAGAAGTAGCAAGATGTACCTGTTATCTTTCGTGTTTACTAGATAGAAAAAATAAAAGACACCAGCACTCCTACCAGTGTGTAAAACAAACTTTTGTAATTATGTACAGTTCATTCCTAGGTAGTAGGTTGGTAGACAGCAACTTCCCAGGGAGGTACTACTGTCCTGCCAAGTGAGTGTAAAACAAAAGCCTGTAATTGTTTTACATGATGGTAGGATTGCTGGTGTCTTTTTTGTCTCATAAACATGCAAGAGTTTCAGATATGTCTTGCTACTTCTGCTTACATTTAAGTCACACTACACATGCATGTACAAGCATATATACACACACACCCCTCTGGGTTTTCTTCTATTTTCTTACTAGTTCTTGTTCTTGTTTTCTCTTCTTTATTACCATGGGGAAGTAGAACAGAATTCTTCCTCCATAAGCCATGCATGTCATAAGAGGCAACTAAAATGCTGGGAGCAAGGGGCTAGTAACCCCTTCTCCTGTATATGTTACTAAATGTAAAAGGAGAAACTTTTGTTTTTTTTCTTTTGGGCCACCCCGCCTCGGTGGGATACAGTCGGTGTGTTGAAAGAAGAAAGATTTAGTTCATTGATATGCCTGAGCCCAACTTCTAAGGTTTTTGTATTCTTGCTGTTTGGCCTCAGGTAAAACTTCCTTTGTAACTGCCTGGTCAACCAGCTGTTGCTGCTAGTGGTCTACATAACTATCACAACCTGGTTGATCAAGTAGGTGTAGAAGTTCTGGGCCAGTTTCCTTGTGAAAACTTCGTCATTGGTTTTTGGGTAGTCCTATATCTCCTCGTAGTCATGGATACAGATGTTGACCTGTGTTCTGTATTCAGGTACTGTGAACCAGTCTTGCAATAGCAACCTATTGTTGTGCTATAAAAGGAAAGCTTGTTTAGTGTGTATAGCTGATATGATAAACATTTAAAAATGGAAATAATTCTATTAAGGACACAAGTTTTGTTGTATTGTTTGTTCAATTGTTAGGAAAAAGGCTACATACATCGCTAGTGTGTCAGCTAGTACTAAAGCATAACCTTCTACATTCAGACCAAGTGATTTAGGCAGAATCACTAGCTAGTAATAACCCTCTGTTAACTACCAAATGACTGGACCTCAGTTAGGAGATCTCCTTTGCCAGTTCTGAATGTCTTTGTAGTTACATGAGTAAATATACTGACATTGTATACTACCCTGATTGAATCATAGAAACATCTAAACTTCTGGAATGCCTGAAAGCATTTGATTTGTTCTCTCTGGAATGGATACCTGATGATAATATTTTTTTTTTATCATGTCTGCTGTTTCCCAATGAGCCATGGTGACCAAAAAAAAAAAAGAAAGGAAAAACTTTCATCATTCAACACTTTCACTATCATAATACTATATACACTGCTATAACACCTTACTAGAGTGAAAAACAGGAGAAAAAATGTAGAATCAACCCAGTGAAGAACAGGAGTACCATGGTTACATAGGAGAACACTTAACATCCATGATCCGAGACTTCAGTATGCTAGAAATTTTACTGCAAGAAGTTTTCAAGAAGAAGGTAGGTGTGTGAGCGCTGTTGCCCTGCAGGACACTAGCACCAACAACCTGGTTAGCCAGATAGTGAACAGGGAAGCCTGGCTTCAGATAAGGCTGTATGGGTAGAAGAGCCCCTAGTCATAAGTAATAATATGGATCAAATCAAGGACCATTTCGATTAAACTGGTTAACAAATATGCTTTATCACTTATCAGGGTCTTGGTAATGTAATTTCTAAGTTAAGACTGTCAACACTACAGAAGTTTCTTCAGGAATTGATCTTGAAATAGAGGAAATATTTGATTTTTGCTGATATTCCAGAGTACACAAATGACGTCATTTGTCCAATATGTGTCCAACTGGCCAGTCTAATATGCATTTCTGCATAACAGTAAATCTTATATTTTTTGTGTGAATAAAAATTCAAAATGGAAAGCAAGTGTAATATAAGAATGGCCTGGAGACATGAGAAATGAACAGAGAAAATGTTATTTTAGTGCCAGGAATGTCTATACAGTGGACCCTCGGTTATTGGTCGTAATCCGTTCCAGAAGCTCAGCCTAAGACCGAAATGGCCGAAAACTGAAATAATATTTCCCATAAGAATTAATGGAAATACAGTTAATCCTTTCCAGACAAAAATATTCACACACAAAAAAAAATTTAACAATTATAGAAATATTACATACCTTTATTGACGGCTAATGCTGGCTTCTGGAAGATAGGGAGGAGGAAAGAGGGAGGAGTTAGTGTTTGGAAGGGTAATCCCCATCAATAAAGACTTTAGGTAGCAAAGCCTTCTCTGGGGTTACTTCCCTTGTTTGTCTTTTAATGCCACTAGGACCAGCTTGAGAATCATTGGACCCCTGTTGCACAGAATAACTGTCAAGAGTTTTCTGTTTCTGGCATCTCTAAGATTTCCCTGAAGTGGGACAGGGTTTTGTCACTGAGCATGTTACAAATATAGCTTGTTTCAGCTTCGTCACGGTGGTGTTTCTCTACAAAAGCTTGCACCCTAGTCCACATTGCACACACCTCTTTAATCTCTGGCCATATCCCACCGAGGCAGAGTGACGCAAAAAGAAAAAAAATCCCCAAAAAGAAAATACTCTCATCCTCATTCAACACTTTCACCTCACTCATACATAATCACTGTTTTTACAGAGATGCCCAGAACACAACAGTTTAGAAGCATATATGTATAGAGATACACAACATATCCCTCCAAACTGCCAATATCCCAAACCCCTCTTTTAAAGTGCAGGCATTGTACCTCCCATTTCCAGTACTCAGGTCCAGCTATATAAAAAATAACCAGTTTCCCTGAATCCCTTCACTAAATATTACCCTGCTCACATTCCAACAGCTCGTCAGGTCCCAAATACCATTCGTCTCTATTCACTCCTATCTAACACTCTCACGCACGCTTGCTGAAAGTCCAAGTTCCTTGCCCACAAAACCTACCTTACCCCCTCCCTCCAACCTTTTTGACGACGACCCCTACCCCGCCATCCTTTCCCTACAGATTTATACGCTCTCCATGTCATTCTACTTTGATCCATTCTCTCTAAATGACCAGACCACCTCAACAACCCCTCTTCAGCCCTGTGACTAATACTTTTATTAACTCCATGCCTTCCACACTCTGAATTCTCTGCTGAATATTTACACCACACATTGCCCTTAGACAGGACATCTCCACCGCCTCCAACCGCCTCCTCGCTACAGCTTTTACAACCCAAGCTTCACACCCATATAAGAGTGTTGTTCTTTCTAATATATGTATTTAATTCACCATGTAGCATCGTTACAAAGTGGACAGAGCTATACAGAGAGAAGCAAGCAGTCTCAGTAACTCATGATTGACCATGATGAGTGCAGGGGTGTGCCTCTTGGCACTATAAAATATTGTATAATTATACTATTACTATCAATAAAAGTTATCTATGTATCATATTTATTCCAGAATAATATTAGGTAGGGGACTTGAATGCTTAAGTAGGAGAAACTTTTAGAGAGGGTGTGGTAGGTAAGTTTGGGGTGCCAGGTGTAAATGATAATGGGAGCCCTTTGATTGAACTTTGTATAGAAAGGGGTTTAGTTATAGGTAATACATATTTTAAGAAAAAGAGGATAAATAAGTATACACGATATGATGTAGGGCGAAATGACAGTAGTTTGTTGGATTATGTATTGGTAGATAAAAGACTGTTGAGTAGACTTCAGGATGTACATGTTTATAGAGGGGCCACAGATATATCAGATCACTTTCTAGTTGTAGCTACACTGAGAGTAAAAGGTAGATGGGATACAAGGAGAATAGAAGCATCAGGGAAGAGAGAGGTGAAGGTTTATAAACTAAAAGAGGAGGCAGTTAGGGTAAGATATAAACAGCTATTGGAGGATAGATGGGCTAATGAGAGCATAGGCAATGGGGTCGAAGAGGTATGGGGTAGGTTTAAAAATGTAGTGTTAGAGTGTTCAGCAGAAGTTTGTGGTTACAGGAAAGTGGGTGCAGGAGGGAAGAGGAGCGATTGGTGGAATGATGATGTAAAGAGAGTAGTAAGGGAGAAAAAGTTAGCATATGAGAAGTTTTTACAAAGTAGAAGTGATGCAAGGAGGGAAGAGTATATGGAGAAAAAGAGAGAAGTTAAGAGAGTGGTGAAGCAATGTAAAAAGAGAGCAAATGAGAGAGTGGGTGAGATGTTATCAACAAATTTTGTTGAAAATAAGAAAAAGTTTTGGAGTGAGATTAACAAGTTAAGAAAGCCTAGAGAACAAATGGATTTGTCAGTTAAAAATAGGAGAGGAGAGTTATTAAATGGAGAGTTAGAGGTATTGGGAAGATGGAGGGAATATTTTGAGGAATTGTTAAATGTTGATGAAGATAGGGAAGCTGTGATTTCGTGTATAGGGCAAGGAGGAATAACATCTTGTAGGAGTGAGGAAGAGCCAGTTGTGAGTGTGGGGGAAGTTCGTGAGGCAGTAGGTAAAATGAAAGGGGGTAAGGCAGCCGGGATTGATGGGATAAAGATAGAAATGTTAAAAGCAGGTGGGGATATAGTTTTGGAGTGGTTGGTGCAATTATTTAATAAATGTATGGAAGAGGGTAAGGTACCTAGGGATTGGCAGAGAGCATGCATAGTTCCTTTGTATAAAGGCAAAGGGGATAAAAGAGAGTGCAAAAATTATAGGGGGATAAGTCTGTTGAGTGTACCTGGTAAAGTGTATGGTAGAGTTATAATTGAAAGAATTAAGAGTAAGACGGAGAATAGGATAGCAGATGAACAAGGAGGCTTTAGGAAAGGTAGGGGGTGTGTGGACCAGGTGTTTACAGTGAAACATATAAGTGAACAGTATTTAGATAAGGCTAAAGAGGTCTTTGTGGCATTTATGGATTTGGAAAAGGCGTATGACAGGGTGGATAGGGGGGCAATGTGGCAGATGTTGCAAGTGTATGGTGTAGGAGGTAGGTTACTGAAAGCAGTGAAGAGTTTTTACGAGGATAGTGAGGCTCAAGTTAGAGTATGTAGGAAAGAGGGAAATTTTTTCCCAGTAAAAGTAGGCCTTAGACAGGGATGTGTGATGTCACCGTGGTTGTTTAATATATTTATAGATGGGGTTGTAAGAGAAGTAAATGCGAGGGTCTTGGCAAGAGGCGTGGAGTTAAAAGATAAAGAATCACACACAAAGTGGGAGTTGTCACAGCTGCTCTTTGCTGATGACACTGTGCTCTTGGGAGATTCTGAAGAGAAGTTGCAGAGATTGGTGGATGAATTTGGTAGGGTGTGCAAAAGAAGAAAATTAAAGGTGAATACAGGAAAGAGTAAGGTTATGAGGATAACAAAAAGATTAGGTGATGAAAGATTGAATATCAGATTGGAGGGAGAGAGTATGGAGGAGGTGAACGTATTCGGATATTTGGGAGTGGACGTGTCAGCGGATGGGTCTATGAAAGATGAGGTGAATCATAGAATTGATGAGGGAAAAAGAGTGAGTGGTGCACTTAGGAGTCTGTGGAGACAAAGAACTTTGTCCTTGGAGGCAAAGAGGGGAATGTATGAGAGTATAGTTTTACCAACGCTCTTATATGGGTGTGAAGCGTGGGTGATGAATGTTGCAGCGAGGAGAAGGCTGGAGGCAGTGGAGATGTCATGTCTGAGGGCAATGTGTGGTGTGAATATAATGCAGAGAATTCGTAGTTTGGAAGTTAGGAGGAGGTGCGGGATTACCAAAACTGTTGTCCAGAGGGCTGAGGAAGGGTTGTTGAGGTGGTTCGGACATGTAGAGAGAATGGAGCGAAACAGAATGACTTCAAGAGTGTATCAGTCTGTAGTGGAAGGAAGGCGGGGTAGGGGTCGGCCTAGGAAGGGTTGGAGGGAGGGGGTAAAGGAGGTTTTGTGTGCGAGGGGCTTGGACTTCCAGCAGGCATGCGTGAGCGTGTTTGATAGGAGTGAATGGAGACAAATGGTTTTTAATACTTGACGTGCTGTTGGAGTGTGAGCAAAGTAACATTTATGAAGGGATTCAAGGAAACCGGCAGGCCGGACTTGAGTCCTGGAGATGGGAAGTACAGTGCCTGCACTCTGGAGGGGTGTTAATGTTGCAGTTTAAAAACTGTAGTGTAAAGCACCCTTCTGGCAAGACAGTGATGGAGTGAATGATGGTGAAAGTTTTTCTTTTTCGGGCCACCCTGCCTTGGTGGGAATCGGCCGGTGTGATAATAAAAAAAAAAAATAAAAAATAATATTAGGTATAACATAAATAATGCAGATGCACGATAAAGATGCCCGTGACCGTGACCATTACAGAAAACATTATGCACTATGTACATGAAGGGTAACTTATCCTATGCAAAAACTGAAAAAAGTGCGATTTTCTCAAATTTTCTACCCCAAGTAATCAGCCATGCACACATTTCCTGGAATACCTTGGAAGTTACTGACCTATTTCATGTTGTATTACCATTAATAATGTAAGGTTTGAAATTATTTTCACAGCAAACAAGCAACTGAATGTTTTAACCCTTTGACTGTTTTGGTCGTTCATATGTCTTATACACCACTGTTTCTGACGTATTTTAAGCATAAATTCTAGCAGCTTCAAATCAAGCAGGAGTAAGCTGGTAGGCCCACATGTGAGAGAATGGGTCTCCATGGTCAGTGTGCACCATATAAAAAAAATCAGGAGGCCAGTGGTGCATTGTGGGAATGCCATTTCAGTCCTCCTTTTTCAGCATGTCTAGCAGTAAGAAATATGTGACTCCCCAGCAAATCTGGGACTCTTCTCTTCCCAAGTGATGCCCTAACAGAAAGAAGTGTCAGTGAAGATCAATTTCGTGGTTTTGAGTAGTTTGAGACCAAAAGCAATGCCCAGGATACCAGAAGAATGAAGAAGGAGGAAGAGAAAGACAAAGAGGAGAAGGAGGAAGAGGAGGAGGAGGAGGAGGAGATGGAGGAGGAGGAGGGGGAGAAGGAAGGGGAGGAGGAAGAGAAGGAGGAGCAGGAGGAAGAGGAGAAGGAGGAGGGGTAGGAGATGGGGGAGGAGGAGGAGGAGGAGAAAAAGAACAGGTAATAATAATAATAGGTAATAATAAGTTCCCTTGAAGCATGATAAACAAAGTCCACCCCTGACAGTGACATGATAAGCTGAGATAACATCTGGTAAGAGCTGACTTTTGATGAGCATACACGAGGGTGGGAGAGGGTGCAGCTGATAAGAAAAGATTAGAGATGACGTTTGATGAGCATTGCCCTCACTTTGTTTTCGCGGGTACACAAACATGTCTGTCTGTCTATCCCATTTTCATTTACCCCTGGCACCCCAGATTTACCTACTACTCCCTCCACAACATTTTTACCCACTTTAGCATTGAAATCCCCAACCACGAGTACTCTCACACTTGGCTCAAAACTCCCCACGCATTCACTGAACATTTCCCAAAATCTCTCTCTCTCTCTCTCTCTACTCTACACTTCTCTCTTCTCCAGGTGCATCCAACCTTTATTTTACTCCACATAATCCTTGAATTAATACATTTATAGTCCCTCTTTTCCTGCCATAGCTTATCCTTCAACATTATTGCTACTCCTTCTTTAGCTCTAACTTTATTTGAAACCCCTCACCTAATCCCATTTATTCCTCTCCACTGAAACTCTCCCACCCCCTTCAGCTTTGTTTCACTTAAAGCCAGGACATCCACCTTCTTCTCATTCATAACATCCACAATCATCTCTTTCTTATCATCCGCACAACATCCACGCACATTCAGACATCCCACTTTGACAATTTTCTTCTTATTCTTTTTAGTAATTATTTCAGGAAAAGGGGTTACTAGCCCATTGTTCCTGGCATTTTAGTTTATTTTTACAACACGCATGGCTTACGGAGGAAAGATTCTTATTCCACTTCTTCATGGATATAAAAGGAAAAGCAATAAGAACAAGAGCTATTAAGTTAAAATGAAAGAAAACTCAGATGAGTGTGTATAAATAAACATGTACATGTATGTGTAGTGTGACCTAAGTGTAAGTAGAAGTTGCAAGATGTACCTGTAATCTTGCATATTTATGAGACAGACAAAAGACACCAGCAATCCTACTATCATGTAAAATAATTACAGGCTTTTGTTTTACATTCACTTGGCAGGACGGTAGTACCTCCCTGGGTGGTTGCTGTCTACCAACCTACTACCTACCATACACATGTCTTGTATAAAAGCTGTAATGTGATTTTTTCCCTTTAGGTAGCCATGTAATATCCACCCTATTTGTGGCTTCCCTTTTGCTAAACCATTTAATGACAAAATTCTTGAAATAGGGAAGGGTGAAGATTTGTAAGAACACTTGTGCACCTTTCATTGTGTGTTTTCATCATTGTCATCTCACTAATTATTCTCTGTATTTTAGTCATGCTACACATTGGCAAAACCTCCACCTTCAGCCCTCTCCTCATTGTAACATTGAAAGGGTGTGCCTTACCCATGCAAAAAACTTGGCAGCATTATTCTCTGGTAAATTCCCCTCTTGCATTCATTGATAAGCTGCTTTTATTCCACCGACACCTTAATATTAAACTTATTTTTCCCCCCATCATCTCCCATGTGATTTACCCCATTTTCCATAAAGCCATCTGCTGACATATCCACTCCCATATATCTGAATACATGTACATTCATTGCTTTAGTGGAGGGATCTACTCTAATGCCTAATCCTTCATGATTTTCTTTTACATTCATGACTTTGCTCTGTTTTGCTATGTTCACTCTATTTTACTTGTACTCATTCTGCTCGCTCTCCCAAACTCCTCCACCAACTTTTGAAACTTGTCTTCAGAATTTTCCCAAAACCACTATATCATCAGCAATGAGCAACTACAGCCTCTCCTCCCTTAACGGCGAAGTTCCATTCCTAAGACCATGTCGTTAAACAAATTCGTCACTAAGTGTTGGTGACATAGTCAGCAGGTTGGATAATACTATGTCAGGTAATGGGAACAAGCCCATTATCTGTCTTAGTGCTGGGGGTAATGACATTGGGAAGGGCAGGAGGCAGGAGCTACTGGATATGTACAGGTCAGCCATCGATGTAGTCAGGTCTAAGAGAGGGATCCCAATCATATATAGCATCTTGCCTAGGAATGGAGTGGGCAATGAACGGATGTCTAGGGCAATTGGTATAAATTGCTGCCTAGACAGGTACTGCAAGGAACTTGCAGTACCATTCATTGATAATTGGGACAAATTACAGTGGACCCCCGCATACCGTACACATCGCATACCGTACAATCCGCGTACCACTCTCTTTGATCGCAAAAATTTTGCCTCGCATACCGCCCAAAAACCTGCTCACCGCTCTCCGTCCAAGATGCGTCCAATGTGCGCCCTCAGCCAGCCTCACATGTTCCGCCGGTGGCATTGTTTACCAGCCAGCCTCCGCGGTAACATCCAAGCATACAATCGGAACATTTCGTATTATTACAGTGTTTTTGGTGATTTTATCTGCAAAATAAGTGACCATGGGCCCCAAGAAAGCTTCTAGTGCCAACCCTACAGCAATATGGGTGAGAATTACTATAGAGATGAAGAAAGAGATCATTGATAAGTATGAAAGTGGAGTGCGTGTCTCCGAGCTGGCCAGGTTGTATAATAAACCCCAATCAACCATCGCTACTATTGTGGGCAACAAAACGGCAATCAAGGAAGCTGTTCTTGCCAAAGGTTCAACTGTGTTTTCAAAACAGAGATCGCAAGTGATGGAGGATGTTGAGAGACTCTTATTGGTATGGATAAATGAAAAACAGATAGCAGGAGATAGCATCTCTCAAGTGATCATAAGTGAAAAGGCTAGGAAGTTGCATCAGGATTTAATTAAAAAAATGCCTGCAACTAGTGATGATGTGAGTGAATTTAAGGCCAGCAAAGGTTGGTTTGAGAGATTTAAGAAGCGTAGTGGCATACATAGTGTGATAAGGCATGGTGAGGCTGCCAGTTCGGACCACAAAGCAGGTGAAAAATATGTGCAGGAATTCAAGGAGTACATAGACAGTGAAGGACTGAAACCTGAACAAGTGTTTAATTGTGATGAAACAGGCCTGTTTTGGAAGAAAATGCCAAGCAGGACCTACATTACTGAGGAGGAAAAGGCACTCCCAGGACATAAGCCTATGAAAGACAGGCTTACTCTGTTGATGTGTTCCAATGCTAGTGGTGATTGCAAAGTGAAGCCTTTATTAGTGTATCACTCAGAAACTCCCAGAGCGTTCAGGCAAAAGAATATCCTCAAGGCTAATTTGTGTGTGCTGTGGAGGGCAAACAGTAAGGCATGGGTCACTAGGGACTTTTTCTATGACTGGTTACACCATGCATTTGCCCCCAATGTGAAAGATTACCTAACTGAAAAGAAATTAGACCTTAAGTGCCTCCTGGTGTTAGACAATGCCCCTGGTCATCCTACAGACGTGGCAGAGCGACTTTATGGGGACATGAGCTTCATTAAGGTGAAGTTTTTGCCTCCTAATACCACTCCTCTCCTGCAGCCCATGTACCAGCAGGTTATTGCAAACTTCAAAAAACTGTACACAAAAGCTCTGTTTGAAAGGTGCTTTGTAGTGACCTCAGAAACTCAACTGACTCTAAGAGAGTTTTGGAGAGAGCACTTTAATATCCTCAGTTGTGTAAACCTTATAGGTAAGGCTTGGGAGGGAGTGACTAAGAGGACCTTGAACTCTGCTTGGAAGAAACTGTGGCCAGAATGTGTAGACCAAAGGGATTTTGAAAGGTTTCAGGCTAACCCTGAGAGGAGTATGCCAGTTGAGGAATCCATTGTGGCATTAGGAAAGTCCTTGGGGTTGGAGGTTAGTGGGGATGATGTGGAAGAGTTGGTGGAGGAGGACAATGAAGAAGTAACCACTGATGAGCTGCTAGATCAACTTCAACAGCAAGAGGCCAGACCTGAGGAAACTGGTTCGGAGGAGGGGAGAGAGAAATTGAAGAAGTTGCCTACTACAAAGATTAAGGAAATCTGTACAATGTGGCTGAAAGTGCACACCTTTATGGATGAAAATCACCCTCACACAGCTATTGCAAGCCGTACTGGTGACTATTACACTGACAATGTTGTGAAACACTTTAGGGAAGTCATAAAGGAACGAGAGGTACAGGCCACTATGAACAGATATGTTGTGCGACAGAAGTTCAGTGACTCTGAAGCTGGTCCTGGTGGCATTAAAAGAAGAAGGGAAGTAACTCCAGAAAAGGACTTGACACCTCAAGTCTTAATGGAAGGAGATTCCCCTTCTAAACACTAAGACTCTCTCCTCCTCCCATCCCATCAATCATCACCAGATCTTCAATAAAGGTAAGTGTCATGTAATTGTGCATGCCTTTTTCAGTTTGTGTGTATTAAAATTAATATTTCATGTGGTAAAATTTTTTTTTTCCTACTTTGGGGTGTCTTGCACGGATTAATTTAATTTCCATTATTTCTTATGGGGAAAATTCATTCGCATAACGATAATTTCGCATAACAATGAGCTCTCAGGAGCGGATTAATATCGTTATGCGGGGGTCCACTGTACTTGCAAGTGCAGATAATGTAGATATTATTGCTATAACAGAGACATGGTTCAACCTGAAGGATAGAGAAATGCCTTCTGCATGCAACATACTGGGTTATAAACTATTCCACACTGATAGGGTCAAAAGGAAAAGTGGTGGAGTGGCGATGTATTTCAGAGATAATTTAAATTGTTGTCTTAGACGTGATACAAGATTAGAAACATTGGACACAGAATCTGTTTGGCTTCAATTTCTCGAGGGTCATGACAAATTAATTCTGGGTGTGATTTATATGCTCCCAAACCTTGATAGGGAGTGCAGTAAACTGTTATGGGACGATATCCATAAGGCGTCTGTATATGAAAATGTTGTGTTAATAGGAGATTTTAACTTTAAACAAATTGATTAGAACAGTGTGACAGGAAATCTTGAGTCTAGTGACTTTATTGATATGGTTCCGGATTGCTTTTTAACCCTTTCGGGGTTTCGGCCGTACTAGTACGGCTTAGGCGCCAGGGTTTTTGGATGTACTAGTACGCATAAATTCTAGCGCCCTCAGATCTAGCAAGAGAAAGCTGGTAGGCCTACATATGAAAGAATGGGTCTATATGGTCAGTGTGTGCAATATAAAAAAATCCTGCAGCACACAGTGTGTAATGAGAAAAAAAAAAACTTTGACCGTGTTTTTGGTTTAAAACCGACTATGCACTGTATTTTCGTGTAGTATTTATGGTTGTATTCTAGTTTTCCTGGTCTTATTTTATAGAATGGAAGACATATTACAGAAATTGAGATGATTTTGATTGGTTTCACAATGAAAAGTACCTTGAAATTGAGCTCAAAGTAGCAGAAATGTTCAATTTTTGCCGAAGTTCAAAAGTAAACAAATAATGCCACGCATCTAATACACGTCAACTGGTGAATCTAATATTCTTTCACAAGTGCGCTGGTATTATTTATACCATTTCTACGCTAATACAGTAGTCTGCATAACAGTAAATCTTCTATTTTTTTTTTTTTTAGAATAAAAATTCAAAGTGGAAAGCAAAAGAAATGTAAGTGGGGCCTGGGGATGTGACTAATGAACAGAGGAAATGTTATTTTAGTGCCAGGAATGTCTTTCTTGTTTATTCTGGACCCTATTTGGAAATTGGCATCTTTTGAAATTTGTGTGAAATTGGCAAAATTGCTAAATTCTGACCACTTTATTGGATAGTTTAAATTGGTAAATGGGTGGTTTCTTGTACTCATTCGATAGAAAAAAATGGAGTTCTAGCGAAATAGTTATGATTTTTGTCGATTAGTACACTGGAATTGGCCGAAAATAGGGCTCAAAGTGGGCAAAATCGCCGATGTGTGAACATCGTCGCGACTGCTAACTTCACGAGAGCATAATTCCGTAAGTTTTCCATCAAATTTTATACTTTTGGTGTCATTATGATCGGGAAAAGATTCTCTATCTTTTTATAAGAAAAAATAATTTTTTTTTTTTTTTTTTTTTGAAATTTTGGTGACCCTGAGAACAAGTCTCTGAGAGGGCCTGGCTATCCTCAAAGGGTTAAAACAGTTTGTGGCAGAACCAACTAGAGGAAACAATCTGCTTGACTTGGCTCTTGCCAACAAAGAATCACTAATTAATAATCTTGAGGTTAATGATGAACTTGGTGAAAGTGATCACAAATCACTTTGTTTCAATATATCATGGGAATTACCCAGATAACTGCAATCAAATCTCTGTCCCAGACTTTCGCTTGGCCATTTCAAGAGACTGAGAAATTACCTGGGTGGGCTAAATTGGGATGGGTGGTCTTGGTTGCCAATATGACATTTTTCAGAGCATAGTTCTATCTGCCCAGATAACTTTTGTTCCGAGTAGGGAAATTAGATCTTACAGAAATGATCCCAAATGGATGAACAGTAGATTAAAACATCTCATTGGTCAAAAGAGGCATATCAAAAGAAAGGATGGACAGTTAAGAAATCAATATATTCAGTTAAAGAGAGAAACAAAAAAAGGAATAAGAAAAGCAAAAAGAGATTATGAGGCTAAGGTCGCAAGGGTTTCGAAGACTAACCCAAAAGGGTTCTTTCAGGTATACAGAAGTGAGATTAGGGACAAGATAGGCCCACTTAAGAGTAATTCAAGTCAGATCACTAACAATGATGAGAATATGTGTGAAATTTTCATTACTTACTTCCTCTCAGTTTTTACCCAGGAAAATACTGTACTGGCAAAATTCCTGAAATAATAGATTATGTAGAACAGGATGATGATAAACTATGCACGATTGCTGTAACTAGTGACATGGTCCTCAGACAAACAGAGAAACTAAAACCTAACAAATACCCTGGCTCTGATAAACTATTTGCAAGGGTGTTACAGGATTGTAAAGAGGACCTTAGCATACCTTTGGCTAATCTTTTTAACATATCACCACAAGCTGGCATAGTGCCTGATAAGTGGAAAATGGCAAATGTAATACCTATTTACAAGGCAGGTGACAAGTCCTTAGCTTCGAACTATGGGCCAATAAGCCTTACCTCCATAGTGGGAAAATTTATGGAATCAATAATTGCCGAAGCAATTCATAGCCATCTTGATAGGGTTAAATTGATTAATGAATCTCAGCACAGTTTTACTTAGGGGCATTCCTGTCTTATGAATTTACTAATTTTTTTCACTAAGGTGTTTGAGGAGGTAGATCATGGTAATGAATATGATATTGTGTATATGGACTTCAGTAAGGCTTTCAATAGTTCCACATTAGAGGCTATTGAGGAAACTTAAGGCGCACAGAATAGGGGGAGAAATATTTTCCTGGGTAGAGGCATGGTTGACAAATAGGCAGCAGAGAGTTTGCATAAACAGGGAGAAATCAGAATGGAGGCACGTCACAAGCGCTGTTCTGCAGGGGTCAGTGTTGGGCTCTTTGTTGTTCACAATTTACATAAACAACGTAGATGAGGGAATAAATAGCGATATAAACAAATTTGCTGATGACACCAAAATAGGTCATTCAATTCATTCTAATGAGGACACTAGAGCACTCCAGGGTGATTTGAATAGACTGACGCAATGGTCAGAGAAGTGGCAGATGCAGTTTAATATAGACAAATGGAAAGTTCTGAATGTTGGACAGGAAAATAACTATGCCACATATAAACTAAATAATGTAGATCTTAATACTACTGATTGCAAAAAGGATTTAGGAGTTCTGGTTAGCAATAATCTAAAACCAAGGCAACAGTGCATTAGTGTTTGCAGTAAAGCTGACAGAATCCTTGGTTTCATATTTAGAAGTATAAATCATAGAAGTCCTCAGTTTGTTCTTCAACTATATATATCCTTAATTAGGCATCATTTAGATTATGCTGTACAGTTCTGGTCACCGTATTACAGAATGGATATTAATGCACTGGAAGATGTACAAAGGAGGATGGCAAAGTTGATCCCATGTATCAGAAATCTTCCCTATGAGGATAGACTGAGGGCTCTGAATCTGCACTCTAGAAAGGCATAGAATTAGGGGGGGATATGCTTGAGATGTATAAATAGAAAACAGGAATAAATAAAGGGATGTACATAAATAGCGTATTAAAAATATCTAGCCAAGACAGGACTCGCAGCAATGGTTTCAAGTTGGAAAACTTTAGATTCTGGAATGATATAGGAAAACACTGGTTTGGTAATAGAGCTGTGGATGAGTGGAACAAACTTCCGAGTACAGTTATAGAGGCTAAAACGTGTAGTTTCAAAAATTGATTAGATAAATACATGAGTGGGTGTGGGTAGGTGTGAGTTGGACCTGACTTGCTTGTGCTACTAGGTCTGATGTCCTCCTTCCTTAACCGTTAAACTGTCCAAACGTTCGCTCGCGTTGGGCTCTGAACGTAGATCTACTTTTTTTTTTACATGCTTTCTTATGGAGAAAATCAAGGTCGGAGAACTACGCACGAAAACGTAGATGTAAGTTTGGACAGTTCAAAGGTTAAGTGGAAGTGACCTGACTAGGTGGGTCATTGGTCTAAGCCAGATGGTGACATGGACTTGCTTCGCATGGGTCAGTAGGCCTGTTGCAGTGTTCCTTCTTTCTTATGTTCTTATGTTTTTAAGTGAGGTGCATACTATAATGGTAGTGAGTTTGTGTCAACCATCTTTGGTAATGTTTTAATGTAACCTTTGTACCATTTATTACATTTCTGGTATATTTTTGAATGTTGATACTGTAGTGTATTGTATATTGAAATAAACAGAATAGAGGAAATCAGTTCAAATATACATTATTTAGGTATGAATACTGGTCGGAGAGCCCGTCGTAAGTCCAAGGTGTCAGTAAACAAGTACATCGCTAAGTGAGGAGAGGCTGTATTGTAACTACACTTTGTATCCTATTAATTTTTTAAAATTCTGTGATATACTTAAATTCTAATATTAAAAGTGTTCCCTAGGATTTTGGTGTCATGAAGATGCTCCAATAATTCACCCGGTGGGATGGTCTCGAGAAGTCGGACATGAGATAGTTGCCAGTCAGTCATATCATGAGAAGTGCATCAGTGGAACCTACGATCCAAATGATGCACCGCCAGAACTCTTTGCCATTGCTCCTATTCCTATATATTTCCGCAACTCTAAGTTGGTCTTCTGTGAAGGAATGAAGCTGGAAGCTATAGACCCTCTCAACTTGTCAGCTATCTGTGTAGCTACGGTCATGAAGGTAAGAATAACAATTCCTGCTGCGTGTAATTACTGTTGTATTCTATACATTTCCCAGGCACAGTGACTTGCTCTCAATCACTTCTATGTATTTCATATCACTGTAATGTATTCTCCACTAAACATTGATTCATTAGCAAGAGTTTTAGCTTGGAGTAGAGGTCCATATCCATTTCTCAGATTATTCCTACAATTGGGGTGCATTGATGTTGGTTAAGACCTTTTGATATATGTAACTTGACGAACCCTCTTCTTTGGGTTATATATGATGACCTTCGATTCCTCAGGCATTGCATAATCACGACTGGTTTACACTTCACATTGGTAATGATAATTAAACCATACCACAGGCGGGGATAGAACCCGCGATCAGAGAGTCTCAAAACTCCAGACCATCACGTTAGCCACTGGACCAGCTAGCCACAATAAGATTCATCCGACTAGGTATATTTCTACACCATAGGAAGGTTAGCATAGGCACCACTGTGACCACAAATGCAAGTGTTGACCACATTTGTGGTCACAGTGGTGCCTATGCTAACCTTCCTATGGTGTAGAAATATACCTAGTTGGATGAATCTTATTGTGGCTAGCTGGTCCAGTGGCTAACGTGACGGTCTGGAGTTTTGAGACTCTCTAATCGCGGGTTCTATCCCTGCCCGTGGTATGGTTTGTTTGCAATCGTGTCATTACGATTTTGTGAGTCATAATGATAATTGTTATGAAGATTATGTATTATATATCTTTTGTTTCACCTGGTAATTAACTTTCACATTATATCAGTAGTAATTATTGAGATATAGTTTGGGTTCAATTCTTTTTTTTAAATTGTTATGAACTATAATTTGTAAAGTATTAGTAACATTCTCTGTGGGGATGTTGAACCAAATTCTTCCACTGTAAAACGTGTGTCATAAGAGGCAACTAAAATGCTGGAAACAAGAGGCTAGTGGCCCCCTTCTCTTGTATACATTACTAAATTTAAAAAGAGAAAAATAAAGTTTTAACCCTCACTGCTAACACCTTGCCTTAGTGTGCTCACAACTAGGTTTAACCCTTAAATTGTACAAAGCTAGATCTATGTTTTCATTGCTAGCACTGAATAATTTGAAAAAAAAAAAAAAAAATTAAACGAAATATTCCATTACTCACTGAACAGAGTGGGGTTCAAATTTGTGGCAAGCAAGTGCTGAAAGCCTTGATTGTGGTTGCAGTGGGACTCGTGCTAACCTTCCTAGTTGCTTAAACTGTCCAAACGTAGATCTGCGTTCACCTGCATGGCGTTCCGAATATTTTGTGAAATAAAAAAATTGTTTTTTGTTTTTAAATTAAAGTGGGCAATTTTCTGTGTGGTATAAGACCAAAAAGAAATCTTAGGACCAGTACTTACTGAGATATAAGACTGCGAAGTTGGCTCTGGATGCTCACCTGATGGCAACATCCACTCGTGCCGCTTGTAGAAGTGTTGCCGATTTACCTTTTTTCTCGTTTTTATTTTATTTTATTTTTTTTCAACAAGTCGGCCATCTCCCACCGAGGTAGGGTGACCCAAAAAAGAAAGAAAATCCCCAAAAAGAAAATACTTTTATCATTCAACACTTTCACCACACTCACACATTATCACTGTTTTTGCAGAGGCGCTCAGAATACAACAGTTTAGAAGCATACACATATAAAGATACACAACATATCCCTCCAAACTGCCAATATCCCAAACCCCTCCTTTAAAGTGCATGCATTGTACTTCCCATTTCCAGGACTCAAGTCCAACTATATGAAAATAACCGGTTTATGTAATTTTAATGTTATGATAATTACAATTTATAATCGTTCTTGTGATTTCATATCCAATCTTCATTCTGACACTAATATTATGTACTGAAATAGTACTCAAATAGTAACAATCACACTGACAGGTGAACATTTTCATCTGCCTTGGTCATTTACTATTGTCTAGAAATATATACAATGTATTTATAGTTCCCAGCAATGTTTTAGACAGGCTGGAGTACGAAATTCCTTGAAGAATGGTGTTATGACAAGCGTCAGATAAAAAGTGTCAGCCAGTGACATTTGATGAATGTGCGCTGCTGCAGGAAACCTTGGCTTTATATGTTCTTATTGTTGAACACAAACGTGTCACTGTATGTATGTCTGTCAATCTATCTGTCTGTCTGTTTAGCTCTGCTTATCTGTCTGTCTAGCTCTGTTTATCTGTCTCTTTGAGTGTAGTAAACCTTTTGGTGTCTATGCAACAGTTAGGTATCTTTATTATGAAACGTTTCGCCTACACAGTAGGCTATGATAGAAGCAGAAGATGTGTACACTCAGTCTGGAGAAGAGCATTGTTCCATAGTATGAAACAATGAAGTGACAGGATGGAGCTTATATAGCGCCAAGAGGTGAGACGTAGGCCACTAGGAGAGGTAAGAACTCAGATGTTGAATCAGTCCTTCTCAAATCGCCGCTGGTGGAAGTTGTCGAAGTTGATTGCAACCAAGATACCCTTGTGTTGCAGTGTCTGACAGATTGAACATTAAAATGGTATAAAATACTTTGTTTTCTTTAGCCTACACAGTAGGCTTCTTCAGTCAAACAGAAAAGTTGATAGAAGCAGAAAATACTTGAAGACGATGTAATCAGTCCATCACCCTTAAAGTTTTGAGGTGGTCAGTCCCTCAGTCTGGAGAAGAGCATTGTTCCATAGTGGAGCTTTTATAGCGCCAAGAGGTGAGACGTAGGCCACTAGGAGAGGTAAGAACTCAGTGTCTCACTGGTGGAAGTTGTCGAAGTTGATTGCAGGTCTGTACCAAGATACCCTTGTGTTGCAGTGTCTGACAGATTGATCAGGTATCTTTATTATGAAACGTTTCGCCTACACAGTAGGCTTCTTCAGTCAAGTACAGGAAAGGTTGATAGAAGCAGAAGATACTTGAAGACGATGTTCACATATGCAACAGTTGGGTATCTTTATTATGAAACGTTTCGCCTACACAGTAGATAGAAGCAGAAGATACTTGAAGACGATGTAATCAGTCCATCACCCTTAAAGTTTTGAGGTGGTCAGTCCCTCAAGTGTATGAAACAATATGGAGATGAAGTGACAGGATGGAGCTTTTATAGCGCCAAGAGGTATTGTTTCATACTATGGAACAATGCTCTTCTCCAGACTGAGGGACTGACCACCTCAAAACTTTAAGGGTGATGGACTGATTACATCGTCTTCAGTATCTTCTGCTTCTATCAACTTTTCTGTACTTGACTGAAGAAGCCTACTGTGTAGGCGAAACAGTCGGTATGACGGCTGGATTTGAGAAGGACCTGACCTTTCAACATCTGAGTTTGATTCATCTCCATATTGAATATGGAACAATGCTCTTCTCCACTGAGGGACTGACTCAAAACTTTAAGGGATATGGACTGATTATGTCTTCAACTTCTGCTTCTATCAACTTTTCTGTACTTGACTGAAGAAGCCTACTGTGTAGGCGAAACGTTTCATAATAAAGATACCTTTTGCACTGTTGTTCACTGTCAGAAAACACAAGGGTGGTACAGACTGCAATCAACTTCGTGTCGGCTGTTTGAGAAGGACTGACCTTTCAGTCTATCTGTGGCCTATCTCACCTCTTGTCTCCATCCTGTCACTGTTTCTGTCTATCTGTCAAAACTAGGGTTGGACTGATTACATCGTATCTGTTCTATCAACTTTTCTGTATATCTACTGTGTAGGCGAAACGTTTCATAATAAAGTACCTAACTGTTGCATATGTGTCCATGTCTGTTCTTGTCTGCTATCTTGGTACAGACTCAGTGAGTGGCTACCTTTCAACATCTGAGTACCTCTCCTAACCTGGCGCTTGCTCCATCCTGTCACTATCTCCATATTGATAAGATAAGATGACCAAAAACTTTAAGGGTGATTGATTTCGTTTGTATCTTCTGCTTCTAAAGTACTTGACTGAATACTGTGTAGGCGATTACAATTTTGATTTGCTGAGTACAAAGATAGCCACTATCATGCCAGGGCATTTTGGGCAGACTTATCCTAATACATAGTAACTAATTAAAAACTAGAGAAGATAATAAGTACATAATAACTATACTTAAAGCTAGACAAGAAGTAGTGGTTAACTGTTTTACAATCTTTTTTTTTTTTTTCCCAACAAACTGGCCATATCCCACCAAGGCAGGGTGGCCCAAAAAGAAAAATGAAAGTTTCTCTTTCTAAATTAAGTAATTTATACAGGAGAAAGGGTTACTAGCCCCTTGCTCCCGGCATTTTAGTCCCTTCTTACAACACGCATGGCTTACGTAGGAAGAATTCTGTTCCACTTTCCCATGAAGGTAAGAGGAAATAAACAAGAACAAGAACTAGAAAGAAAATAGAAGAAAACCCAGAGGGGCGTGTATATATACGCTTGTACATGTATGTGTAGTGTGACCTAAGTGTAAGTAGAAGTAGCAAGACGTACCTGAAATCTTGCATGTGTATGAGACAGAAAAAAAATCCTACCATCGTGTAAAACAATTACAGGCTTCTGTTTTACACTCACTTGGCAGGACGGTAGTACCTCCCTGGGCAGTTGCTCTCTACCAACCTACTTCCTAGGGTTTTACAGTCTTTCTTTCAACACATCGGCTGTATCCCACTGGGGCGGGGTGGTCCAAAAGGAAAAACGAAACTTTCTCCTTTTACATTTAGTAATATATACAGGAGAAGGGGTTACTAGCCCCTTGCTCCTGGCATTTTAGTCGCCTCTTACAACACGCATGGCTTATGGAGGAAGAATTCTGTTCCACTTCCCCATGGAGATAAGAGGAAATAAACAGACACAAAGACTAGAAAGAAAATAGAAGAAAACCCAGAGGGGTGTTTATATATATGCTTGTACATGTATGTGAAGTGTGACCTGAGTGTAAGTAGAAGTAGTAAGATGTGCCTGAAATCTTGCATGTGTTTTTTTTTTTTTTTTCTTTCAACAAGTCGGTCGTCTTCCACTGAGGCAGGGTGACCCACAAAAGAAAGAAAATCCCCAAAAAGAAAATACTTTCATCACCATTCAACACTTCCACCACACTCACACATTATCACTGTTTTTGCAGAGGTGCTCAGAATACAACAGTTTAGAAGCATACACATATAAAGATACACAACATATCCCTCCAAACTGCCAATATCTTGCATGTGTATGAGACAGAAAAAAAAAAGACACCAGCAATCCTACCATCGTGTAAAACAATTACAGGGGTAAATGTAAATGGGGAGCCTTTAATTGAGCTATGTGTAGAAAGAGATTTGGTAATAAGTAATACATATTTTATGAAAAAGAGGATAAATAAATATACTAGGTATGATGTAGCACGTAATGAAAGTAGTTTGTTAGATTATGTATTGGTGGATAAAAGGTTGATGGGTAGGCTCCAGGATGTACATGTTTATAGAGGGGCAACTGATATCAGATCATTATTTAGTTGTAGCTACAGTTAGAGTAAGAGGTAGATGGGAAAAGAGGAAGGTGGCAACAACAAGTAAGAGGGAGGTGAAAGTGTATAAACTAAGGGAGGAGGAAGTTCGGGTGAGATATAAGCGACTATTAGCAGAAAGGTGGGCTAGTGCAAAGATGAGTAGTGGGGGGGGGTTGAAGAGGTTTGGAATAGTTTTAAAAATGCAGTATTAGAATGTGGGGCAGAAGTTTGTGGTTATAGGAGGGTGGGGGCAGGAGGAAAGAGGAGTGATTGGTGGAATGATGAAGTAAAGGGTGTGATAAAAGAGAAAAAGGTAGCTTATGAGAGGTTTTTACAAAGCAGAAGTGTTATAAGAAGAGCAGAGTATATGGAAAGTAAAAGGAAGGTGAAGAGAGTTGTGAGAGAGTGCAAAAGGAGAGCAGATGATAGAGTGGGAGAGGCACTGTCACGAAATTTTAATGAAAAATAAGAAAAAATTTTGAAGTGAGTTAAACAAGTTAAGAAAGCCTAGGGAAAGTATGGATTTGTCAGTTAAAAACAGAGTAGGGGAGTTAGTAGATGGGGAGAGGGAGGTATTAGGTAGATGGCGAGAATATTTTGAGGAACTTTTAAATGTTGAGGAAGAAAGAGAGGTGGTAATTTCATGCACTGGTCAGGGAGGTATGCCATCTTTTAGGAGTGAAGAAGAGCAGAATGTAAGTGTAGGGGAGGTACGTGAGGCATTACGTAGAATGAAAGGGGGTAAAGCAGCTGGAACTGATGGGATCATGACAGAAATGTTAAAAGCAGGGGGGGATATAGTGTTGGAGTGGTTGATATTTTTGTTTAATAAATGTATGAAAGAGGGGAAGGTACCTAGGGACTGGCAGAGAGCATGTATAGTCCCTTTATATAAAGGGAAAGGGGACAAAAGAGATTGTAAAAATTATAGAGGATTAAGTTTACTGAGTATACCAGGAAAAGTGTACGGTAGGGTTATAATTGAAAGAATTAGAGGTAAGACAGAATGTAGGATTGCGGATGACCAAGGAGGTTTCAGAGTGGGTAGGGGATGTGTAGATCAAGTGTTTACATTGAAGCATATATGTGAACAGTATTTAGATAAAGGTAGGAAAGTTTTTATTGCATTTATGGATTTAGAAAAGGCATATGATAGAATGGATAGAGGAGGAATGTGGCAGATGTTGCAAGTATATAGAATAGGTGGCAAGTTATTAAATGCTGTAAAGAATTTTTATGAGGATAGTGAGGCTCAGGTTAGGGTGTGTAGAAGAGAGGGAGACTACTTCCCGGTAAAAGTAGGTCTTAGACAGGGATGTGTAATGTCACCATGGTTGTTTAATATATTTATAGATGGGGTTGTAAAGGAAGTAAATGCTAGGGTGTTCGGGAGAGGTGTGAGATTAAATTTTGGGGAATCAGATTTAAAATGGGAATTGACACAGTTACTTTTTGCTGATGATACTGTGCTTATGGGAGATTCTAAAGAAAAATTGCAAAGGTTAGTGGATGAGTTTGGGAATGTGTGTAAAGGTAGAAAGTTGAAAGTGAACATAGAAAAGAGTAAGGTGATGAGGGTATCAAATGATTTAGATAAAGAAAAATTGGATATCAAATTGGGGAGGAGGAGTATGGAATAAGTGAATGTTTTCAGATACTTGGGAGTTGACGTGTTGGCAGATGGATTTATGAAGGTTGAGGTTAATCATAGAATTGATGAGGGAAAAAAGGTGAGTGGTGCGTTGAGGTATATGTGGAGTCAAAAAACGTTATCTATGGAGGCAAAGAAGGGAGTGTATGAAAGTATAGTAGTACCAACACTCTTATATGGGTGTGAAGCTTGGGTGGTAAATGCAGCAGCGAGGAGACGGTTGGAGGCAGTGGAGATGTCCTGTTTAAGGGCAATGTGTGGTGTAAATATTATGCAGAAAATTTGGAGTGTGGAAATTAGGAAAAGGTGTGGAGTTAATGAAAGTATTAGTCAGAGGGCAGAAGAGGGGTTGTTGAGGTGGTTTGGTCATTTAGAGAGAATGGATCAAAGTAGAATGACATGGAAAGCATATAAATCTATAGGGGAAGGAAGGCAGGGTATGGGTCGTCCTCAAAAGGGTTGGAGAGGGGGGGTAAAGGAGGTTTTGTGGGCGAGGGGCTTGGACTTCCAGCAAGCTTGCGTGAGCGTGTTAGATAAGAGTGAATGGAGATGAATGGTACTTGGGACCTGACGATCTGTTGGAGTGTGAGCAGGGTAATATTTAGTGAAGGGATTCAGGGAAACCGGTTATTTTCATATAGTCGGACTTGAGTCCTGGAAATGGGAAGTACAATGCCTGCACTTTAAAAGAGGGGTTTGGGATATTGGCAGTTTGGAGGGATATGTTGTGTATCTTTATACATATATGCTTCTAAACTTTTGTGTTCTGAGCACCTCTGCAAATACAGTGATAATGTGTGAGTGTGGTGAAAGTGTTGAATGATGATAAAAGTATTTTCTTTTTGGGGATTTTCTTTCATTTCTGGGTCATCCTGCCTCGGTGGGAGACGACCAACTTGTTAAAAAAAAAAAAAGATGATTTTTTAGCAAAGTCCTAAATTTATAAGTTGTCAGGGGATCCTTGACCTGTTCTGATAGTGAGTTCCAGATCTTCGGCCCTTTTATGTGCATAGAGTTCTTGCATAGTTAGAGATTGAGTCGAGGGATGTTGAAAAGTGCTTTATGCCTTGTATTGTGACTGTGCATTCTGTTGTAACTGTCAAGGAGTAGGCACAATAATATGAGTGTATGTCTTGTATATTTAGGAAGTTGAGTCTTTTGAAAAGTGGTGGGTGTGCTGTCTAGCACAGCAGCTGGTTATCACCCACACAATAGCTTTTTGTTGGGCTATTAAGGGTCTAAGGTGGTTGGATGTGGTTGAGCCCCAGGCACAAATACCATATATGAGGTAAGGATATATTAGAGAGTGGTACAGGGTAAGGAGTGTTGTTTGTGGTACATAGTATTGTATCTTGGAAAGGATTCCTACTAATTTGGAAATTTTCTTGGCTGTGTGATGGGTGTGGAACTGAAATTTTAGATTACAGTCAAAGAGAAGACCTAGAAATTTGCTCTTCGTGTGTCTTGATATAGGGGAACCATTTATCAATATATTAAGTTGGATATCTAAGGCTCTTTTTGCCAGACAGTGTGAAGTATGTTTTGTCTATGTTGAGAGTGAGTTTGTTGGTCATCATCCAAGTATACAGTGGTAACTCAGGATACGAACAACTCAAAACTCGAACAATTATGTAAGTTTATTTATGTAAGTGTCTGAAATGGATTAATCTGATTTACATTTTTCCTTACGGGAACAAATTTGTTCGGTGTCGGCACTCGAGCATCCTTCTGGAATGAATTATGTTTGTATCGTGAGGTACCAATGTATATCTTTAGCAGTTCATTGTTTACAGTGTTTCTAAGTACAGCTTGGTCAGAATGAGAGTAGACATAAGTTGTGTCATCTGTGAACAGAACTGGTTTAAGGAGTTGGGATGCATTGGCGAGATCATTGATGTAGATGAGAAAGAGGAGTGGGTCTAGGACACTACCCTGGGGTACTCCTACAGCTACAGGTTGGATAGTGGAGTTAACTCCATTTGCATATACATACAAGTGTCTGTCGGTAAGATAGGATTTTAGGTAGTCAAGAGAATGTCCTCTGATGCCACAATGATTCAGTTTTAGGTGCAAGAGATTGTGGTCGACTGTATCAAATGCTTTTCGTAGGTCGATGAAGGGCCCCAGAGGATATTCATTTTTATCAAGAGCTGTGTATATTATTTCAAGCATTTGTATAATAGCGTCATTCATACTATTTTTTGGTCTAAACCCAAACTGGCATGGGTTAAGTATTTTGTTGGATGTAAGGTACAAGTAAAGTCACTTGTGTATTATTTTTTCAAGTACAGTGGACCCCCGTGTTTCATGATTAATCTGTTCCAGAGACCCTGCCGAAAGTTGAAATTCACGAAACTCGAAATCATTTTCCCCATAAGAAATAATGGAAATAAAATTAATCTGTTCCAGACACCCAAAATTATTAAAATAAAATATTTTTTTCAAATTAAATAAAGATTTATATACTGAAATCAATGAAATCAAGTACATGCATATAAAAAATAATAATAACATTACACTTACCTTTACTGAAGACTTCTGGGTGGATGGAAGACGGGAGGAGGGGATAGGAGGAAGGTGTACACTATTGTTTGGAAGGAGAATCTCCTTCCATTAGGACTTTAGGTAGCAAGTCCTTATCTGGGGTTACTTCCCTTCTTTTAATGCCACTGGGAACAACTTGAGAATCACTGGAACCCTGTCGCACAAAATAGCTGTCCAGAGAGGTCTTTTTCTGGCGTTTCTTTAAGATTTTCCTGAAGTGGGACACAACACTGTCATTGTACATGTTGCAGATACGGCTTGTTTCATCTTGGTCAGGGTGATACTTTTCAAAAAAACTTTGCAACTCATTCCACTTGGCACAAATCTCCTTAATCTTTGAAGAAGGCACCTCATCCACTCCCTCTTCCTCCTCCTCTGAAGCAAGTTTCTCGGCTGTGGTCTGATGCTGTTCCAGTTGAAGCTCTTGCAGTTTGTCAGTGGTTAGCTCTTCCCTGTGGTACTCCACCAACTCTTCCACATCCCCGTCACTCACCTCCAACCCCATGGAATTGCCCAATGCCACAACACCTTCCTCAACAGGCAGAGGGTCGGCAGGGACAGGGTCTGCCTCAAACCCTTCAAAATCCCTCTGGATCGTGTTCCTCACTTTATTTACCAAAGGGCTTGCACTAGCTTTCCTTGGGTCCATGGTGACTTACTTAGCAGTTGCAAGCACAAAAAACAATGGATTATTATGAAATGTATTGTATGAACCCGCGGGGTGATGGTCACGTGTTGGTAAACAATGGCGCACTTAGCGTGAATGGCGTGGGAGACTGGCTTGGTGTGCACGGTGACGGGTGGACGGGTACCGGACGGTCGCTGAAACACGAGTCTAATCACGAAACTCGAGGCCAAATTTTGCCAAAAAAAACTCGCCGAAGGTCGAATTTCACGAAAGTCGAGGCTGCCAAAACTCGAGGGTCCACTGTATCTTAGAAAGTAAGGGCAAATTTGATGTGGGTCTATAGTTGTTCAATTCAATTGGATCACCTCCTTTGTGGATTTGGGTAACCCTTGCTGTCTTGAGTATAGATGGGAAGGTTGAGATGCTACAGATTTGTTAAACATTGTTGCAATATTGGGTGACAGCGCATGTGCAGCTTTTCTATATATGGATGGTGGCAAGTTATCTACATCACCTGCTTTCTTTTTTAATGATTTAATGACGAGTGAGACTTCAGAGGAATTAGTTGGAGCTAGAAATAGTGTATTTGGGTAGTTGCCAGTGAGGTACTCATTCGGCTGGGTGTTTGAGTTGGGAATTTTACTTGCTAGCTTTGATCCTACAGTAGAGAAGAAGACATAAAATTTGTCGGGTGTGTCTATAGGCTGTATGCGAGGTTAATCTGGTTTAGTGAAGTTTCTCTCTCTATTTCCAGATGGTTTCCTATAGCCCAAAATTTTGGAGACGGTTTTCAGGTACTTTTCATATCTCCTTTTATTTAAATAAATCTATTTTCATAATACATTTGCTTCGATTTTCTTATTAGTTTTGTGAGTATTGGTATGTGTTGTTTAGTTAATTATTTAGTAATTAGGCCTAATCTGAACTGTTTTTCAAGTTGGTGTTTTTTATTAATAGATTTGAGGATACTTGTTGTTATCCATGGACTGTTTAGTCTCTTTTCTGTGATCTGTTTCGTTTTGATTGGACATTCCTTGTTCTAGAGGTTTAGGGTTTTATATAAAAAATTTTGACATCTTTATTGATATTATTACTGTCATCTAGCTTTCTCTGCCAATCAGTGGCACCTAGTGCTAGTACACTGCTATTATTTGCGCCATACAGTAAACCCTCGGCTAACAAACGCATCGCATAACGTTAAATACGCCCAACGAAGCGTTTGATTGTAAAAATTTTCGCCTGGCTAACGATCAAAAACTCGCCCAGCGTGATTCGTCCAGTATGCATCCACGTGTGGCCTGAGTGCACCTCAGCTGCCCCGTGTGTGTCAATGTTTACAAGCCAGCCAGTGCTGTCACATCTACGCATATATTCGTTGCATTTCATATTATCACAGTGTTTTTAGTGCTTGTAACTGCAAAATAAGTCACCATGGCCTCCAAGAAAGCTTCTGGTGCCAACCCTGTGGTAAAAAGGGTGAGAATTAGTATGGAAATGAAGAAAGAGATAATTGCAAAGTACGAAAGTGGAGTGCGTGTCTTGGAGCTGGCCAGTTTGTATACCGAACCCCAGTCAACCATTGCTACTATCTTGGCCAACAAAACGGCAATCAAGGAAGCTGTTCTTGCAAAAGGTGCAAGGCTGTTTTCGAAACAGATATCGCAAGTACTCAAAGATGTTGAGAGACTGTTATTGGTGTGAATAAATGAAAAAGATAGCAGGAGATGGCATCTCTCAAGCAATCATATGTGAAAAGGCTAGGAAGTTGTATGATGATTTAATTAAAAAAAATGCCCGCAATTGGTGGTGATGTGAGTGAATTTATGACCAGCAAAGGTTGGTTTGAGAGATTTAAAAATCGTAGTGGCATACATAGTGTGATAAGGCATGGTGAGGCTGCCAGTTCGGACCAAAAAGCGGCTGAAAAATATGTGCAGGAATTCAAGGAGTACATAGACAGTGAAGGACTGAAACCTGAACAAGTGTTTAATTGTGACAAAACAGGCCTGTTTTGGAAGAAAATGCCAAACAGGACGTACATTACTCAGGAGGAAAAGGCACTCCCAGGACATAAGCCTATGAAAATTACAGGCTTACTCTTTTGTTGTGTGGTAATGCTAGTGGTGATTGCAAAGTGAAACCTTTATTGGTGTATCACTCTGAAACTCCCAGAGTGTTCAGGAAAAACAACGTCGTCAAGGCTAATTTGTGTGTGCTGTGGAGGGCAAACAGTATAAGGCATGGGTCACTAGGGACTTTTTCTGTGACTTGTTTCACCATGTGCTTTCCCCCACTGTGAAAAATTACCTCCTGGAAAATAAATTGGACCTTAAGTACCTCCTGGTATTAGACAATGCTCCTGGTCATCCTTCAGACTTGGCAGAGTGAATTTCTGGAGACATGAGCTATGTCAAAGTGAAGTTTTTTCCTCCTAATACCACTCCTCTCCTGCAGCCCATGAACCAGCAGGTCATTTCAAACTTCAAAAAACTCTACACGAAAGCTATGTTTCAAAAGTGCTTTGAAGTGACCTCAGACACTCGATTGACCCTAGGAGAGTTTTGGAAAGATCACTTTAGTATCCTGAGTTGTGTAAACCTTATAGGTAAGACTTGGGAGGGAGTGACTTAGAGTACCTTGAACTCTACTTGGAGGAAATTGTGGCCAGAATGTGTAGAAGAGAGGGATTTTGAAGGGTTTGGGGCTAACCCTGAGAAGCCTATGCCAGTTGTGGAATCTATTGTGGCATTGGGGAAGTCCTTGGGGTTGGAGGTTAGTGGGGAGGATGTGGAAGAGTTGGTGGAGGAGGACAGTGAAGACCTGACCACTGATGAGCTGCAAGAGCATCTTAAACAGCAAGAGGCCACAACTGAGGAAATTGCTTCAGAGGAGGGGAGAGAGAAATTGAAGAAGTTGCCTACTTCAAAGATTAAGGAAATGTGTGCAAAGTGGGTTGAACTGCAAACCTTTATGGATGAAAATCACCCTCACACAGCTATTGCAAGCCGTGCTGGTGATTATTACAGTGACAATGTTGTGGCCCATTTTAGGCAAATCTTAAAGGAACGCGAGGTACAGAGCTCTATGGACAGATTTGTTGCGTGACAGAGGTCCAGGTGGTCCAAGTGGTATTAAAAGAAGGGAAGTAACCCCGGTAAGGGACTTGCTACCTAAAGTTTTTATGGAAGGGGATTCCTCTTCCAAACAATAACAACTTCCACCATCTCCCCTCCTCCCATCCCATCAATCATCACCAGATCTTCAATAAAGGTAAGTGTCATGTATTCTTTATTTAGTACAGTAATAATTGTGCATGTTGTCTTCTTTTTGTTTGTAGGAAAATGTATATTTCATGTAGTAAATTTTTTCATACTTTGGGGTGTCAGGAACAGATTAATTTGATTTCCATTATTTCTTATGGGGAAAATTAATTCAGCTAACACTAATTTTGTCTAACGATGAGCTCTCAGGAACTGATTAATATCGTTAGCCGACTTGTTAAAAAAAAAAAATCTACAAACACTGTACAGTGGTACCTCGGGATATGAACTTATTTCGCTCTAGAAGGCTGTTCAAGTGCTGATACTGAACAAATTTGTTCCCATAAGGAATAATGTAAATTAGATTAATCCGTTTCAGATCCCCGAAAATACACTTACAAAAGCACTTACATAAATACACTTGCATAAATGTTCACGTTTTGAGCTGTTCATATCCCAAGGTACCACTGTATAGCACTTGGCCTGGAATTTTTGGGTTATCCTAGGTAATTTACATTATGTATAATAGCTGTACGTACTTACAAGTACATGTGAGAGACAGATAGACAGAGAAATAGACATATAGAGACAGCCAAAGCCAGCCAGTCAGCCAGCCGAATACGTAAGAACATAAGAAAGAAGGAACACTGCGGCAGGCCCACTGGCCCATGCAAGGCAGGTCTATGTCACCCCCCATGGCTTAGACCAATGACCCACCTAGTCAGGTCACATTCACTGAAGGAAGGAGCACGATATCTGACCTAGTAGCACAAGCTAGTCTGGTTCAACTCACACCCACTTATGTAATTATCTAACTTGCTTTTACTTTCCTCTTAAAATATGAGTGTTAACCCTTTCAGGGTCAGCAGGCCCTCTCTTAAACTTGTTCTCAGTGTCGGAAATTTTTCGAAAAAAAATTTTTTTTTTTCTTATGAAATTATAGAATCTTTTCCTGATCATAATGAAATCAAAAGTATGAAATTTGATGGAAAACTTTTGGAATTATGCTCTCGCGAAGTTAGCGGTCTCGATGATGTTTCCGCATCAGCGATTTTGCCCACTTTGAGCCCTTTTCTTGGCCAATTCCAATGTACCAGTCGACAGAAATGATAACTATTTCACTAGAACTTCATTTTGTCTATCAAATAAGTACAAGAAACCACCCATTTACCAATTTCAACTATCCAATAAAGTGGTCAGAAATTGGCAATTTTGCCAATTTCACACAAATTTCAAAAGATGCCAATTTCCAAATAGGGTCCAGAATAAACAAGACAGACATTCCTGGCACTAAAGTAACATTTTTTTCTGTTCATTAGTCACATCCCCAGGCCTCTCTTACATTTCTTTTGCTTTTCACTTTGAATTTTTATTCTTACAAAAAAATAGGAGATTTACTGTTATGCAGACTACTGCATTAGTGTAGAAATGGTATAAATAATATCAGCGCACTTGTGAAAGAATATTAGACTCACCAGTTGATGCGTGGCATGATTTGTTTCCTTTTGAACTTTGGCAAAAAGTGAACATTTCTGCTACTTTGTGCTCAATTTCAAGGTACTTTTCATTGTGAAACCAATCAAAATCATGTCAATTTCTGTAATATGTCTTCCATTTTATAAAATGAGACTAGGAAAACTAGAATACAACCATAAATACTATACGAAAATACACTGCAAAGTTGCTGTTTTAAACCAAAAATACAGTCAACGTTTTTTTTTTCTCATTACGCACTGTTTGCTTCAGGATTTTTTTTATACTCTGCACACTTACCACACAAGACCCATTCTTTCATATGTAGGCCTACCAGCTTTCTCTTGCTAGATTTGAAGGCGCTAGAATTTAGGCATACTAGTACGTCAGTATCCCTGGTGTGTAAGCTGTACTAGTACGTACGTTGGAAACCTTGAAAGGGTTAAAGAGTGTAAAATGGAACTTTGTGTACCATTGACTATGATTTTTAACATTCCTCTTCAAACAGGTGTAGTGTCTGATGTGTGGAAGATGGCTAATGTAATTCCTATTTTTAACCCTTAAACTGTCCAAACGTAGATCTACGTTTGCACATGTAGTGCTCCAAACGTAGATCAGCGTTTTATTTTTCATTTCTTCAAATTTGGCTCAATAGGCTTGAGTCGCCTAGACATAAAAGAATGGGTCTGTGCACTCATTGTGTGCACTATTAAAAAAATCTGGGAGCACTTAGTACCTTGTTGGAGCACCAGTTCAATTGAGTGCCAGCTAGAGCCAATAACATGGCAAACACCAGGGATTCACTGATGCCATGTCGCATTAGCACTCCCATTTTAAGAGGAAAGTATAAACAGGTTAGATAAATACATGAGTGAGTGTGAGTTGGACCTGACTAGCTTGTGCTACTAGGTCTGATGTCATGCTCCTTCTTTCATTGGATGTGACCTGACTAGGTGGGTCATGGGTCTTAGCCGGGGGGGGTGACATGTACCTGTCTTGCATGGGCCAGTAGACCTGCTGCAGTGTTCCTTTTTTCTTTTGTTCTTATGTATTTGGCAGGCTGGCTGGCTGGCTGTCTTGTTTGGCTGTCTCTGACTGTTTCTCTCTCTATATCTCTATCTGTCTATATCTTTGCCTATCTATATCTCTATCTATATGTCTATATATATCTCTGTATATCTATATCTCTGTCTCACATGCACACATAAGTACAGTTATTATGCATTGTGTAAATTATCTAGGATAACCCAAAAATTCCTGGCAAAGATACAGAGATAGATAGACAGACAGACAGAAACATGTTTGTGTGTATCAGTGAAAATAAATAAAGCCAGGGTTCCCCGAGCACCCATTTATCAAACGTCACCAAGCTGATAACAGATGCCATAACATGATTCTTCAAGGAGTGCGATGTGCATATACTCCAGGCAGACAGAAAAACAGATAAGCAGAGACAGACAGACAGATAAACAGGCAGGCAGATAGACAGACAGGTAGACAGACAGGCAGATAGACAGATACTGCTAGACCAACAGACAGATACAGATAAATGGACAGAGAGACAAGACATGTTTGTGTGTAACAGTGATAAATAGAGCGAGGGTTAATTGGAGCAGTGGGCATTTATCAGATGTCACTAGACTGTCAACAGTATAGGGATGCCTTTCATAACACCATGCTTCAAGGTATATACCAGGGTATCTAAAACATTGCTAGGACCTATAAATACTTTGTATATACAGTGGACCCCAGGTTAACGATATTTTTTCATTCCAGAAGTATGTTCAGGTGCCAGTACTGACCGAATTTGTTCCCATAAGGAATATTGTGAAGTAGGTTAGTCCATTTCAGACCCCCAAACATACACGTACAAACGCACTTACATAAATACACTTACATAATTGGTCGCATTGGGAGGTGATCGTTAAGCGGGGGTCCACTGTATTTCTAAACAATAGTAAATAACAGAGGCAGGTGTAAATGTTCACCTGTCAATGTGATTGTGACTGTTTGAGCACTATTTCAGTATCTAATATTAGTGTCAGAACAAAGATTGGCTATGGAATTGCAAGAACTATTATGAATTGTAATTATCAGAAAATAAAAAATATGTAAATTAAAATAAAAATGAGAAATAAAAGGTGTATTGGCAACACTTCTGCAAGCGGCTGGAGTCGATGTTGCCGACAGGTGAGCATCCAGAGCCAACTTCACGGTCTTATATCTCAGTAAGTACTGACCCTAATTTTTTTTTTTAATCCTATAACATGTAGAAAAATGTGCTCTACATTTGAAAAGAATTTTTTTTTTTTTTTCAAAATATTTGGAGTGCCACGCGAGCGAACGTAGATCTATGTTTGGACAGTTTGAGGGTTAAAGCAGGGGACACGTCGTTACCATCAAATTACCGCCCAATAAGTCTGACCTCAATTGTAGGCAAATTACTAAGTGTCAATTATAGCTGATATTATAAGAAGCCATCTGGATAAGCATAGCTTGATTAATGATTCTCAGCATTGATTCACGAGGGGCCGTTCCTGCCTAACTAATTTATTAACCTTCTTCAGTAAAGCTTTTGAGGCCGTTGATCATGATAAAGAATTCAATATTGTTTATTTAGATTTTAGTAAGGCCTTTAATAGAGTACCGCAGTAGAGACTGTTAATTAAAGAAAGTGGCAGCTCATGGCACTGGGGGAAAGGTGCTTTCATGGATCGAGTCATGGCTCACCAATGGGAAGCAGAGAGTATGCTTAAGTGGGGGTTAAATCCGAGTGGGAATCTGTAACAAGTGGCATTCCACAGGGATCAGTCTTGGGGCCATTGTTGTTTATAATATATATCAATGACCTTGATGACGAAATTACTAGTGATATGAGCAGATTCGCTGATGACACAAAGATAGGTAGGATAGTTGATTCAAACATAGATGTCATGGAACTTCAGGAGGATTTAAACAAGCTCAGTTCCTGGTTAGAAAAGTGGCAGATGCAGTTTAGTGTATGTATTTGTCCAGCCAGCAGTTGAAACCAGTTGCCCTGGACAACCATTCATTTCCAACTCCTCTCCTTGGCAAAATACCACATATGACAGGGTTCCCACCCTTCTTCCCAATTATGTCTATTGCTGACCTATACCTGCTAATCAGGTCCTCACTCCTACGTCTGCCAGCATTGTTGCCTCCAGCACTCATGTAATAGGACTGCTCCCATTACCTCTCATGATGTCGTCCAGACGGCTAACAATATCCTTCATCCCAGCCCCAGAAAAACACACCCTCTGCCTTTGTTTCTATCCCTAAGACAAAAAGTTCTGTCCACAAACTTACTCTGACTGTTCCCCAACTGAAACAATGTTCTTACCTCAACTGGCGGTGTGCATGACGTTCTCGAGGGTCTTAGTAGATATGGTCTTCGTTGGGGATGTCTTCACTGGCTGGCTTCACTGTGTTGTTAGCAATTGTCTGGTGGAAGATCATGGGTGTTTGACTCGCACTCATCTGGTAGCACAGAAAAGGAGTTCAAAGTTAATACAGCAGTCACTTTCTTCTTCATCGTTTCTTCCTCTCCAATTGCCTCCTTGATCCTCAACTTCATTCCATGCTGTCTAGCCCAGGTTCCCTTCTTGACCTGAGGACTCACAACATGAGGACTGCTACAAATCCTCTTGTTTTCCTTTGTCAGTCGCCGTATCTCAAGCTTCGCTACCCTCAGTTCCTCTTTAAGCTGCTGGTATTGTTGCTCAATGGAGGGCATCTTGGGTTAGTCCACAGGAAGTACACTAGACATGTCACCACTGTTTTGGTAGCATTGAAAATTGAGTTGGGCAAATATTCTGTTAGTGGGATGGATTGTGAAGGACCTGCCTAGTATGTGCCAACAGGCCTGTTGCATTGTATTACTATTATTAGTATGTATGTATTCATTCTTTCTTTCAACACACCAGCCATATCCCACCGAGGCGGGGTGGCCCAAAAGGAAAAACTAAGGTTTCTCCTTTTACACTTAGTAATATATGCAGGAGAAGGGGTTACTAGCCCCCTTGCTCCCGGTATTTTCGTCGCCTCTTACAACACACATGGCTTACGGAGGAAGAATTCTGTTCCACTTCCCCATGTATGTATTATAATAATAATAATAATAATAATTATTATTATTATTATTAATTTAGGGAAGTGGAGCACAGGTCCAATTCCCTTGATCAAGAACCCCTCACCAAAGGAACCTTCCTTGAGGGGGGAAGTTTGCATCCTGAAATTTTGTTCATATTCAGAAGCAAAAAATTGGTCGAGTGACTGTTCGTATCCTGAAAAATTTGCATGGTGGGGCATTCGTAAGCCAAGGTTCCACTGTATTACTGTATTAGCTCAGTGAGCCATGTTAGACGGTGGTTGAAAGATGTGGTGTTCCTGTAATGCATTGTCACCTCAGTTTGTTTTATATACAGCACTTGCCTGTAATGCACTCCCACTTTCTTATGTCTAGACCTCAGAGGCCTCTTGCACCAAACTTGAAGGCACTAGAATTTACACACTGATCTTCATAAGTGCCGCTGGCCTCAGTAATGTAGATCTGTGTGAGAGACGGTGAAAGGTTTCAAAACATAGTCTAAAAGAAATACTGAAGGTGTTCCTGTCACTAAAGTAAGTTTCATTGATCACATCCCCAGGCCTCTCCTATACAGTATAACACTTGCTCTCCATTTTCATTCCACCATCACAAAAATCAAAGTTTTACCCTATTTTTCAGCTAATAAAGTATAACCAAGAATGCTTAGTAAACACCCATAAAACAGACCTGGGAAGTAGGAAGGGCCCTACCCTTTCCCAGGAAAATTGGCCAAATTTAAATTTTTCCTACATTTTAAGGTCTATTTCTAACTACTTTTGGTTTGAAACCCACCAAATCTTTGCCATTTTATTAGTTTTTCTTCTCTCTAATAACACCAAGAAACAACGAATAAAACAGTGAACACTGCTATAGAAAATGCCCCAGAGTATCTGTTTTAAGCAATCATACGTACTTTATGACCCTAGTGAGTTTAGCGCTTGGTTTTGATTATAATAATGTCAGATGCTAGCTGTTCCCATCATGCACTGTATACCTACCTGAAGGGTATTCTGGCAGTCAATGCCCCTGCAGCCCAGTCCTTGACTAGACCACCTGGTGGATCAGGGCCTGATCAACCAGGCTGTTACTGCTGGCCGCACATAGTCCAACGTATGAACCACAGCCCGGCTGGCCAGGTACTGACTTTAGGTATCTGTCCAGCTTCCTCTTGAAGGCAGCCATGCATGTATTGGTAATTTCTCTTATGCCTGTTAAGAGGCAGTTGAACAGTCATAGTGTACTAATGGCACCTCCCTACTGGGCACCATCTGCCCAGTTATTTGCTTTTGTAAGGAGTGATTTCTGTGTGCAGATTTGGGACCAGCCTCTCTAGGATTTTCCAACTGAATTATGAGTAGATCTATGGCCCCAACACTTGTCCATGTTAATTTTTAGGTAAGTGTTAATTACAGTATAGATCATGATGGAAGTAAATGGTATAAAATACCAACACAGATTTGTTTGTGACTTAATAAAGCCCACTGTATGGGCGAAACGTTGTCAATAAAGGATCAAATTTTACTGCTTATGTGTTTATTTTTCCCCAGTATAATTCATTTGATTACTGTCATCCAAATTAATTATATTACTGTATTTTGCGGCCTATAAGACTTGTTTTAGTTTCAGTGGCTCATCATTAGATGTAACTGGGAGAGCTACAGCCCACCCCATACCCCAGACTTATAGCTCCCGCCACTGACCTTCAGTTTATAGGACGCAGGGTTGTTTTTAGAGACATTTCATGGGAAAAAAATGCGTCTAATAAGCTGAGAAATACGGTAGCTAATTTAGTGACCTTTGTAGTATAGGAGTACATATAGGTGTTTTATCAAGCAGTTATTGGCAGGGAAACATATCTTGTTAAGGAAAGGATGTGCATGAAATTCCAAGTGATTCCCTTGGATATTTCCCCTTTTGAATTAATCTAGGGGAGGCACTCTTGTGCATCTCTCTTTATATTGAATAAACTGTGGTCCAAAGATATTAACCCTGAGGTTCAAAGCACTTATCAGTTTCTTTTAGATCTTAGAGAAAGGTTAGAAGAAACCGATGTGATTTTTCTCAGTGTGTCAGTTTACCTTTTCAATGTACCAGCATTTTTGCATTTTTGTTTAATATTAATTTCTGGTATGGTTTTATAAGTTTCATCATGAGGTACTCTCAAAGGAATGCTCTGGTTGGCATTAGTCTGTGATATGATAGATGCAGTATCACTTTATGCATCCTTGATACTTATTTTCATATACAGTAGACCGTCATTTAGCATGGTAGTTACGTTTCTGAAAATGCCGTGTTAGGTAAAATCGTGTTAGATGAACTGAAGAACTTATGGGAAAAATAGGGTTACGTTTCAGGGAGCCCCCAAAAAGCCAAACAACTTTTTTTTACGCCTCCACATCTTACAAAAATAAAAGTGAATATGTAGTTTTAGTTCATTGTTGTGATGTATTTTGTTGTTTTTACTGCTTAAGACTACAAATGTACCAGAAATAATAGTATTTCTTACCTTAAATTGTAGGTGCTGGTGTTTGTGGATGATTGTGAAGAGAGTGGTGAGTTATGTTGTGGCCCTACTGGGCTGAGGTGGATGGTAGAGGTTCTGGTACTGAAGTTGATGGTTATATTCGAGTGTCTAACTTTAAGTCATTCAGTCAGTCAAGTCACTCAGTAAGTCAGTCAAGTCATTCAGTATGTCATTCAGTCAGTTAAGTCACTCAGTCAAGTCATTTAGTAAGTCAGTCAAATCACTCAGTAAGTCAGTCAAATCACTCAGTAAGTCAGTCAAGTCATTCAGTAAGTCAGTCAAATCATTCAGTAAGTTGATTCACTCAGCAAGTCATTCATTAAGTCAGTCAAGTCATTCAGTAAGTCAATCAAGTCATTCACTAAGTCAAGTCATTCAGTAAGTCAGTCAAGTCATAAACTTGTGCTAAATGATGGTCTACTGTACTGTTTACCATTAGTTAATGTGGTAGTTATGCTCCTGAAAATGACACATAATCAAAAAGTCATGTAAAATGAACTGAAGAATGTATGAGAAGAATAGGTTTACTTTCCTTAAGACCTCCCAAAAAAAGCAACCCAAATTGTTTTAAGGTCTTGAAATTATAAAAAAATGATAATGTAATTGTAGGTCAGTGTTGTTACATGTGTCAGTCAAAGATCCCACAACCACTTCTCTGATAGCAGACAGAGGTACCAGATTGTTTGGTTGTCCCACTCATTGTAGCTGTATAGGGGTTATAAAGGAGGGGTTGAGTGGTTGGGGTGTAGGGTTTGGATGTATGCAGGAGGGGTTAGAGTAGTTGGAGTGGAGGGGGTTCATTGTGGGGGTGGGGGACTGCTGTTGTGGGAGGTGGAGACAGAACAGTGTAGGGGTGGGGACAGGAGCTGGAGGCTGGTGAAACTTAATACAAGTGAGAGGTAGTAAGGCGGAGTAGGGTTTGGTAAAATAATCTTGAAATTTCACACAAAATCAACCTTACAAGTAATGGTGCAGGTGGTAATATTTTATGGATTGGCAGAATTAAAAGCCAGGAGGCCACATAATAAAGCTAATTAGCAGATGTTTTGGCTGATTTGGTTAATGTTGAGAGATAGATGATTTTATGGATTGGTAGAATTTAAAGTCAAGAGGTCGCATAATAAAACTAGTTAGCAGATGTTTTGGTCGATTTGGTTAATATTGTGAGATAAGATGATTGTTTAGCAAAGTCCTAAATTTATAAGCTGTCAGGGGATCCTTGACCTGTTCCGGTAGCGAGTTCCAGATCTTCGGCCCTTTTATGTGCATAGCGTTCTTGCATAGTGAGAGACTGACTTGAGGGATGTTGAAAAGTGTCTTATGCCTTGTATTGTGGCTGTGCATTCTGTTGTAACTGTCAAGGAGTAGCTTTAGTGGAGGGTTTACAGTGGAGTTTAAAGTTCTTTATATGTAGTAGGCACAATAATATGAGTATGTACATGTATATCTTGTATATTTAGCAAGTTGAGTCTCGAAAAGTGGTGGGGTGTTCTGTCTAGCACAGGAGCTGGTTATCACCTGCACAGCAGCTTTTTGTTGAATTATTAAGGGTCTAAGGTGGTTGGTTGTGGTTGAGCCCCAGGCACAAATACCATGGGTGAGGTAAGGATATATTAGAGCGTGGTACAGGGTAAGGAGAGACATTTGTGGTACATAGTATCGTATCTTAGAAAGAATTCCTACTGATTTGGAAATTTTCTTGGCTATGTGATGGGTATGGGACTGAAATTTAAGATTACAGTCAAGGAGAAGACCTAGAAATTTGTCCTCCATGTGTCTTGATATAGGGGAACCATTTAACAGTACGTTAAGTTGGATATTTGAGGATCTGTTGCCAAACAGCATAAAGTATGTTTTGTCTGTTGAGAGTGAGTTTGTTGGTCATCACCCAAGTATATATCTTTAGCAGTTCATTGTTTACAGTGTTTCTAAGCACAGTTGGGTTTGAATGGGAGTAGACATATGTAGTGTCATCTGCAAATAGAACTAGTTTAAGGAGTTGGGATGCATTGAGGAGATCATTGATGTAGATGAGAGAGAGGATTGGGCCTAGGACACTACCTTGGGGTACTCCTATAGCTACAGGTTGGATAGCAGAGTTCATTCCTTTTGCATGTACATACTGGTGTCTGTCATTAAGATAGGATTTTAGGTAGTCAAGAGAATGTCATCTGATGCCATAATGATTCAGTGAGATGCAAGAGATTGCGGTCGACTGTGTCAAACACTTTTCGTAGGTTGACAAAGAGCCGCAGAGGATATTCATTTTTATCAAGGGCTGTGTATATTAGTTCAAGCATATGTATAATAGTGTCATTCGTGCTTTTTTTTTTTGGTCTAAACCCAAACTGGCATGGGTTAAGTATGTTGTTGGATCTTATAAAGTCGCTTGTGTATTATTTTTTCAAATATCTTGGGAAGTAAGGGCAAGTTTAATATGGGTCTATAGTTGTTCAAGTCAGTTTTGGATTGGGGTAACCCTTACTCTCTTGAGTATAGATGGGAAGGTTGAGGATGCTACAGATTTGTTAAACATTGTTGCAGTAATGGGTGACAGTTCATGTGCAGCTTTTTTATATATGAATGGTGGAAAGTTATCTAGATCACCTGCTTTGTTCTTTAATGAATTAATGACGAGTGAGACTTCAATGAAATTAGTTGGAGCTAGAAATAGAGTATTAGGGTAGTTGCCAGTGAGGTACTCATTTGGCTGGGTATTTGAGCTAGGAATTTGACTTGCTAGCTTTGATCTTGCAGTAGAGAAGAAGACATTAAATTTGTCAGCCATGTCTGTAGGCTGTATTTGAGGTTCATCTGGTTTAGTTTATCTCTCTGTTTCCAGACGGTTTCCTATAGCCCAAAATTTTGGAGAGGGTTTGCCGGGTACTTTTCATATCACCTTTTATTTAAATAAATCTATTTTCATAATACATTTGCTTCGATTTTCGTATTAGTTTTGTGAGTATTGATGTGTATTGTTTAGTTAATTCTTTAGTAATTAAGCCTTATCTGAACTGTTTTTCAAGTTGGTGTTTTTATTAATAGATTTGAGGATACTTGTTGTTATCCATGGACTGTTTAGTCTCTTTTCTGTAATCTGTTTTGTTTTGATTGAACCTTGCTTGTTATAGAGGTTTAGGGTTTTATGTAAAAAAATTTAGACATCTTTATTGATATTATTACTGTCAGCTAGCTCTCTGCCAATCAGTGGCACCTAGTGGTAGTTTTAGGTTGTTTATCGATGTCTCATCATGCATGCGAAATGAGATCTTTCTTGTTTCTTGAGGCAGTTTAGATAAGTTGGTTATGAGAAAGGTAGGGTAGTGGTCTGTGGTGTTGTCTGTGATTATACCTGCTTGTAGTGGGGATATTGTGTTGGTCCACATATGATCAAGTAATGAGGCACTTGTCTCAGAGATTCTTGTTGGCTTCGTTATAGAGGGTAGCAACAAGCTGTTGTTCATAGTATTTGTGAAATCAGCTACTGGAGGGTCAGTTGCTTGGATGAGATTTATGTTGAAATCTCCTTCTAGTATCAGATGGTGTTTATTCAACTCTGACTCAATTATCATGTTTCTAGGGTTACTGCTAAAAGTGTAGTATTTGTGTGTGGTAGTCTGTAGACTGCACTAACTGTTATAGGTTTCTTAAGTGTTCTTGATGTGAACTTAGCTATTATATATTCGCGATTTTCTGGTTCATGTAGAGAGAATGGAGCGAAACAGAATGGCTTTGAGAGTGTATAAATCTGTAGTGGAGGGAAGGTGGGGTAGGGGTCAGCCTAGGAAAGATTGGAGGGAGGGGGTAAAGGAGGTTTTGTGTGCGAGGGGCTTGGACTTCCAACAAGCATGCATGAGCATATTTGATAGGAGTGAATGGAGACAAATGGTTTTTAATACTTGACTTGCTGTTGGAGTGTGAGCAAAGTAACATTTATGAAGGGATTCAGGGAAAATGGCGGGCCAAACTTGAGTCCTGGAAATGGGAAGTACAGTGTCTGCACTCTGATGGTGGGGTGTTAATGTTGCAGCTTTATAAACTGTAGTATAAAGCACTCCTCTGGCAAGACAGTGATGGAATGAATGATGATGAAAGTTTTTCTTTTTTGAGCCACCCTGCCTTGGTGGGTATCAGCTGATGTGTTAATAAAAATAAGATAAAATAGTTCATCAGAGTAATAAATGGCAGTGCCTCCTCCTGATTGGTCAGTATAAATAATAGAAGTCCTCAGGTTGTTCTTCAACTCTATATATCCTTGGTTAGGCCTCATTTAGACTATGCCGCTCTGTTCTGGTCACCGTATTACAGAATGGATACAAATGCTCTGGAAAACGTACAGAGGAGGGTGACAAAGATGATCCCATGTATCAGAAATCTTCCCTATGAGGATAGACTGAGGGCCCTGAATCTGCACTCTCTCGAAAGGCGTAGAATTCGGGGGGATATGATCGAGGTGTATAAATGGAAAACAGGAATAAATAAAGGGGATGTAAATAGCGTGCTGAAAATTTCCAGCCAAGACAGGACTCGCAGCAATGGTTTCAAGTTGGAAAAATTCAGATTCAGAAAGGATATAGGAAAGCACTGGTTTTGTAATAGAGTTGTGGATGAGTGGAACAAACTCCCGAGTACAGTTATTCAGGCTAAAGCGTTGTGTAGTTTTAAAAATAGGTTAGATAAATACATGAGTGGGTGTGGGTGAGTGCGAGTTGGACCTGACTAGCTGGTGCTGCTGGGTCTGGTGCAGTGCTCCATCCTTAAGTGGAGATGATCAGACTGGGTGGGTCATTGGGCTAATCCGTGGGGGGTCATTGGTCTAATCCAGGGGGGACATGGACCTGCTCCGCATGGGTCAGTAGGCCTGTTGCAGTGTTCCTTCTTTCTTATGTTCTTATGTAACCAGGTATGGTAAATATGTATGTCAAATCTTGTCTGAGCCAGGTTTCAGTAAGTATAATGAAAGTTATAGTAGCATTTAGAGACTTCAGTAATGCAATGAGGTCATCATAGTGTTTACTTAATGATTAACATTATAGTTGAAAACTGTAATGTTCTTGCTGACACTGAGAAGGGTATTAGGCTGACTAGCAGTGTAGTAATGGCAATTACTGTTAGGATTATGTGTGCAGTTCAATAAAAGGTTGATATCAGGATCGATAATTGCATTCATAAGGGGTACGTAGAGAAATAGCTGTTACAATTATTAAAGAACAAAAAGCAATTGATGTTAAACCATTAACAGATATGAACATATGAACTAAGATAATTATTTTAAATCTAAAAATAATGGAGCTACTGAATATAAAAGCTAAAGAAAATAAGACACTTTGGCACCTTGATTATTTTAAAGTTAAAAGTAGTGGTTTCCAGTATAAAATAAAACAAAGAAAAATAAAACACTTAAGTACCTGAATTAGCACCTTAAATAGCACCTTATGTGTCTTAAGTAACTGGGAATTAATTACTGTTATTCACTAATAGATATGAAAATATGGGTTAAAATAAGGGTAAATTCTACTATACTACAGCACTGTACATGGTTGATATTGTATTGAGATATTGCTTAACGAGGTTCAGTCAAACCAGTGAATGAGAGGAAACATGCTAGTTCTCGATCATTTGTTATTTCAAACCTATGACCCGTGTCTGATAATTTTACCATGATAATGCCATCACGAGTAAAGCACTGTTTTGTTGTTGCATTATCATGCTTAAGTTTTCGAAGTCTCTATAATAGGTTCTGTCGTTTTTTAGTTAGGCACTCATTTACATACACATTACTCCTTTTCTTGATGGAGGAACTTATTAGGTCCTTTTTTACATCAGTGGAATTGAATTTTAACCTAACACTTTGCGTTTGACCCGGCCTGCCTAGCAGTCGGGCCTCCTTGATATCACTTGCTGTCTAGAGAAAACTGTGGCACAGAAATGTGTGTGTGTATGTGTTTTAAAGTAATTTTGATATCATAGTATCTCTTTTAAGATAATTAGGAAGCATTTTTAAGATAATTTTATTATGTGTATTGTAAGGCATATTTTAAAGGAGATCAGAGATACCACTCATTATTGTCTTATTTCATAATAAACTATATTTAACTTTGTTTACTTTATTAGGTCCTGCACAACAACTACCTCATGATAAGAATAGATAGTTATGAATCGGACAACACATGTTCTGACTGGTTCTGTTACCATGCTACATCCCCTTGCATCTTTCCTGCTGGATTCTGTGAGATGAACAACATTACCCTCACTCCTCCTAGAGGTTATGAGGGACAGTTCTCATGGTTTACTTACCTCAAGAAGACTCAGGCCACTGCAGCACCACCAGCACTCTTCAATAGAGTAAGTTACTCTTCAAGTACGCTATTAAATCTACTCGTTATTCTTCACCATTAAGTCGGCTTTCAAGCACTGTATTCTGTTGAGTCTAATCCTTCTTCTTTTGCATTCTTTCTTGAAGTACTCTATTTATTAACCCTTAAACTGTCCAAACATAGATCTACGTACACGTGCGTAATGCTCTGGACATAGATCTACGTCTGATTTTACATGCTTTCTTGTGTAAAAAAACGTTGATCTACGATCGGAGTGCTACGCACGTGGGCACAGATCTATGTTTGGACAGTTTAAGGGTTAAGGATTGCATTATTCCTCAGTTTTTCTTCTTCCTCTCACCTGTAAATTAATACTAAGCTTTCTAATTAGTATTGGTCTAGAAACGGTAAAAATTTTGATCCTATTGTTGTTGCCATTAATTTTTCTCTGTTCAAGTGCATTAAAATAAATGACTATAAATATATTATTAGACAGTGATTAAACCATACCCCCAGCCGGGATTGAACCCGCAGTCATAGAGTCTCAAAACTCCAGCCCGTCGCGTTAGCCACTAGGCCAGTGGGTTCAATCCCGGCCAGGGGTATGGTTTGTTTGCAATCGTGTCATTACGATTTCTTGAGACAGTGATTACGTATGAATGAAGTGAAAGTGTTGAATGATGATGAAAGTAGTATTTTCTTTTTGAGTCACCCTTGTGCACCCTTGTGCTTTAGCGCTTCTTTTTTAATTATAATAATAATAATTTGGGTCACCCTGCCTGGGTGGGAGATGGCTGACTTGTTGAAAAAAAAAATATACGTCTAAATACATCTGAGTAGACTTGTATAATTAACCTTTAAACGGTCCAAACGTATATATAATTTTTTACTGCTAGTGTCCCAGACGTATATATACGTTTTATTTTTCCTGCCTTCAAATTTGGTATGATTGGCCTGAGATGCTTTGTCAGCATAGAATGGGTCCTAACACTCAGTGTGTGTGTTATTAAAAAAAATCTGGGACCACTTAGTACCTTGTGGAGAACCAGTTCAAATGAGTGCCAGCTAGAGCAAACAGCACAGCAAATACCTGGGCTTCACTGATGTCATGTAGTATTAACACTCCCATTTTAAGAGGAAAGTGATTTTGACCCTGAGTTTAGTGGCTTTGAGGTGGATGTGGCCACAAGTGGTCGAGGAAATATCAAAAAACCTCGATAATAACTCATGTGCAATATTTGTGCAACACCCTTTCAGAATGTCTTATAACCTATGTCCTAAGTCAAGAGAAACAGTTCTGGCAGGCTGGCTGGCTGCCTGGCTGGATGACTGACTGACTGATTGGCTGGCCAGCTGCATGGTTGCCAGCTGTGTGGCTGGCCGGCTGCTGGCGGCCTGGCTCTATCTCGGTTTGTCTGTCTGCATCTTTGTCTATCTCTGTCTCTGTCTGTCTCTTTCTATTCCTGTCTATCTCTGTCTATCTGCTTCTGTCTATCTCTTTCTGTCTGTCTATCTCTGTCTCACAGGTACACATAAATACATGTATACATAGTGTAAATTACCTAGGATAACCCAAAAAATCCAGAAAAAGTGCTATACTCTGCTTGAAGATGTGAGTAAAGGTGATGACGCAGTCTTGTGGCTCTCCTGAGACAGACAGCTAGACGGATAGACAGGGAGCTTGACAGACATGTTTGTGTACCAGCGAAAACAAAGGAGGGCGATGCTCATCAAAGGTCATCTCTAATCTTTTCTTATCTGCTGCATCCTCCCCCACCCTCATGTATGCTCATCAAACATCAGCTCTTATCAGATGTTATCTCATCATGTCACTGTCAGGGGTGGACTTTGTTTTTCATGCTTCAGGCAACTTATTATTTTATTATTATTATGTATGTATTTCCTCCTCCCTCCCTCCCTCCCCTCCCTCCCTCCCCTCCCCTCCCCTCCCCTCCCTCCCCTCCCCTCCCTCCCCTCCCCTCCCTCCCCTCCCCTCCCCTCCCCTCCCCTCCCCTCCCCTCCCCTCCCCTCCCCTCCCTCCACTCTTTCCCTCCCTCCCTCCCTCCCTCCCCTCCCTCATTCCCCTCCCCTCCCTCCCTCCCATCCCTCCCCTCCCTCCCCACCCCCCCTCCCCCCCTCCCCCCTCCCCCCCCCTCCCTCTCCCCCCTATCCCTCCCCCTCCCCTCCCTCCCCCCTCCCCTCCCCTCCCCTCCCTCCCCCCTCCCTCCCCCCTCCCCTCCCTCCCCCTCCCTCCCCCTCCCTCCCCCTCCCTCCCCTCCCTCCCCTCCCTCCCCCTCCCTCCCCTCCCTTCCCTCCCTCCCCTCCCTCCTTCCTCCCCTCCCCCTCCCTCCCCCTCCTCTCCCCTCCCTCCTCTCCCCTCCCTCCCCTCCCCCCTCCCCTCCTCCCCTCCCCTCCTCCCCTCCCCCCTCCCCCTCCCATCCCTCCCCCTCTCCCCTCCCCCTCCTCCCTCCCTAATACTAGTGACAGAACAAAGACGTGTCGGCGGATGGATTTATCAAGGATGAGGTTAATCATAGAATTGATGAGGGAAAAAAGGTGAGTGGTGCGTTGAGGTATATGTGAGTCAAAAAATGTTATCTATGGAGGGAAAGAAGGGAATGTATGAAAGTATAGTAGTACCAACACTCTTATACGGGTGTGAAGCTTGGGTTGTGAATGCAGCAGCGAGGAGACGGATGGAGCCAGTGGAGATGTCCTGTTTAAGGGCAATGTGTGGTGTAAATATTATGGAGAAAATTCGGAGTGTGGAAATTAGGAGAAGGTGTGGAGTTAATAAAGTATTAGTCAGAGGGCTGAAGAGGGGTTGTTGAGGTGGTTTGGTCATTTAGAGAGAATGGATCAAAGTAGAATGACATGGAGAGCATTTAAATCGGTAGGAGAAGGAAGACGGGGTAGGGGTCGTCCTCGAAAAGGCTGGAAGGAAGGGGTAGGGGAGGTTTTATGGGCGAGGGGCTTGGACTTCTAGCAGGCGTGCATGAGCGTGTTCGATAGGAGTGAATGGAGACGAATGGTATTTGGGACCTGACGATCTGTTGGAGTGTGAGCAGGGTAATATTTAGTGAAGGGATTCAGGGAAACCGGTTATTTTTATATAGCCGGACTTGAGTCCTGGAAATGAGAAGTACAATGCCTGCACTCTAAAGGAGGGGTTTTGGGATATTAGCAGTTTGGAGGGATATGTTGTGTATCTTTATACATATATGCATCTAAACTGTTGTGTTCTGAGCACCTCTGCAAAAACAGTGATTATGTGTGAGTGAGGTGAAAGTGTTGAATGATGAAAGTATTTTCTTTTTGAGGATTTTCTTTCTTTTTTGGGTCACCCTGCCTCGGTGGGAGACGGCCGACTTGTTAAAAAAAAAAAATCCACTTCTTCTATACTCCTCCTCCCCAATTTGATATCCAGTTTTTCTTTATCTAAATCATTTGATACTCTCATCACCTTACTCTTTTCTATGTTCACTTTCAACTTTCTACCTTTACACACGCTCCCAAATTCGTCCACTAACCTTTGCAATTTTTCTTTAGAATCTCCCATAAGCACAGTATCATCAGCAAAAAGTAACTGTTTCACTTCCCATTTTGTATTTAATTCCCCATAATTTAATCCCACCCCTCTCCCCAACACCCTAGCATTTACTTTTTTTACAACCCCATCTATAAATATATTAAACAACCATGGTGACATTACACATCCCTGTCTAAGACCTACTTTTACCGGGAAGTAGTCTCCCTCTCTTCTACACACACTAACCTGAGCCTCACTATCCTCATAAAAACTCTTTACAGCATTTAGTAACTTACCACCTATTCCATATACTTGCAACATCTGCCACATTGCTTCCCTATCCACTCTATCATATGCCTTTTCTAAATCCATAAATGCAGTAAAAAGTTCCTGCCTTTATCTAAATACTGCTCACATATATGCTTCACTGTAAACACTTGATCTACACATCCCCTACCCACTCTAAAACCTCCCTGCTCATCCTCAATTCTACATTCTGTCTTACCTCTAATTCTTTCAGTAATAACCCTACCGTACACTTTTCCTGGTATACTCATTAAACGTATTCCTCTATAATTTTTACAATCTCTTTTGTCTCTCTTCCCTTTATATAAGGGAAAGTACCTTCCCCTCATTCATACATTTATTAAACAAAAATACCAACCGTTCCAACACTGTGTGACCCCCTGCTTTTAACATTTCTGTCATGATCCCGTCAGTTCCAGCTGCTTTACCCCCTTTCATTCTACGTAATGCCTCACGCACCTCCCCCACACTCACTGCTCTTCTTCACTCCTAAAAGATGGTATACCTCCCTGGCCAGTGCATGAAATTACCGCCTCCCTTTCTTCATCGACATTTAAAAGTTCCTCAAAATATTCTCGCCATCTACCCAAAACCTCCATCTCCACATCTACTAACTCCCCTACTCTGTTTTTAGCTGACTTATCCATTCGTTCCCTAGGCTTTCTTAACTTGTTTAACTCACTCCAAATTTTTTTTCTTATTTTCATTAAAATTTCTTGACAGTACCTGTCCCTCTCTATGATCCGCTCTCCTTTTGCACTCTCTCACCACTCTCTTCACCTTCGAGTTATTGTATGGAAACCAAATCCTTAAATGTTCTGTTAGAAATTGATCAGAGGATACCTGCACACCTTTCTCTAGTTACAGTACACCAACATTGAAAATTTGGAACAGATCAGATGCGTTGTTCTCAAGTTATAAGTGAAAATCTTGGAAGATGAAAAAAAATGAAATGCACCATGTAATTCGAGCAACCAATTAAAGTTATCCTTTGGGGGATATCTGACTTAATACATATATGATGTAGATGCGTGTCTGGTTGGTAGTTATATGAAATGTGATGTAATGGAATCATACTTGTATTTATAGTCTTGTTAATGACTTGAACTTTTAACTTTTCATGACTGTCAGGTTATATGTTTAAGATGTTAATAATTTTTAATCTTATTCAGGAGGTATCAAGTCATGGCTTTGAGGAAGGCATGGCACTAGAGTCTGCAGATTTAATGGATCCACGATTGGTGTGCGTGGCAACAGTGAAGCAGGTGAAAGGAAGGTTACTCAAGGTGCATTTTGATGGATGGGAGAGTGACTTCGACCAGTGGATAGATTATCAGTCACCTGATATATATCCTGTAGGCTGGTGTGATATGTCTGGTTATAGACTAGAGGGACCCAAGTCTCAAGGTAAGAATAAGTATTATTCATTATGTTGCATGTTTCTCTCTTTTCAACTACTGTGATGCTTTAATCAAATTAGAACGATGAAGCTTCCAGTTCTTTAAATTAACCATACCCCCGGCCGGGATTGAACCCGCGGTCATAGAGTCTCAAAACTCCAGCCCGTTGCATTAGCCACTAGACCAGCTAGCCACAATAAGATTCATCCAACTAGGTATATTTCTACACCATAGGAAGGTTAGCACAGGCACCTCTGTGACCACAAATGCAAGTTTTTTATAGACGAATCTCCAGCTAGCGTGGCCGTGACGAACTCTAGCTCAAGTCCCTTCACTGCCGTCAACATGACTCAAGAAATCGTAATGACACGATTGCAAACAAACCATACCCCCGGCCGGGATTGAACCCGCGGACATAGAGTCTCAAAACTCCAGCCCGTCGCGTCTTGAGTCTTTAAATTAATTATTGACAGTTAGTTGTGACATTTTCTGTCTCCTGTTATTGGTACAGTACTTCTTATATAAAGTAAAGTGAGCAAGCATCCTCAACTTAGGGCTCGTCATATGCAATAAACACTTATACTATTGAAAAAGGGGTCGTCCTCGAAAGGGTTGGAGAGAGGGGGTAAAGGAGGTTTTGTGGGTAAAGGGCTTGGACTTCCAGCAAGCGTGCGTGAGCGTGTTAGATAGGAGTGAATGGAGACGAATGGTACTTGGGACCTGACGATCTGTTGGAGTGTGAGCAGGGTAATATTTAGTGAAGGGATTCAGGGAAACCGGTTATTTTCATATAGTCGGACTTGAGTCCTGGAAATGGGAAGTACAATGCCTGCACTTTAAAGGAGGGGTTTGGGATATTGGCAGTTTGGAGGGATATGTTGTGTATCTTTATATGTGTATGCTTCTAGACTGTTGTATTCTGAGCACCTCTGCAAAAACAGTGATAATGTGCGAGTGTGGTGAAAGTGTTGAATGATGATGAAAGTATTTTCTTTTTGGGGATTTTCTTTCTTTTTTGGGTCACCCTGCCTCGGTGGGAGACGGCCGACTTGTTGGAAAAAAAAAAAAAAAACTATTGAAACACTAACATTTATTGTACACTTCAGGTAAGTTGTCAGAGGAGGTTTAGTCTTGAATACAATTAAGGTATACAATACCAGCAAGTTGATAAGTAAGACACGTGCAGCAGTTAGGGTTCTATTCCAAAACGCTTTGACTGAAGAAGCCTACTGTGTAGGCGAAACGTTTTGAAATAATGATACCTAATTGTTGCACATCTTTCAGCAAACTGACCGTATCCCACGGTAGCAGGGTGGCCCAAAAAAGAAAAATGAAAGTTTCTCTTTTTAACTTTAGTAGTGTATAGAGAAGGTGTTACTAGCCCCTTCCTCCCAAACTGTTGCACATGTCTTCTAATTATCAGGTTTAGTCTTGCATGCAGTAGCTCCATTTCTTCTTATTTCCACTGCAGTCATTCTCATCAGATGATTAAATAAGCATTTCTTACAGTCATCACCTTATCCTTTGTTTTTCATGTTATGATCATATGGCTTATACATCATTTTCATTATGTAATCGTACCATGTTTTGTGTATACCACCACCATGCGATCACATCATGTGTCTTGTAAACCATCTTCATGTCATCACTCCATGTACATTACCTTAGTACAGTGGACTCTCGGGTAACGGCATTAATCCGTTCCAGAGAGCTTGCCTTTAACCGATTTGGACATTAGCTGATTTAATTTTCCTCATAAGAATAAATAACAAAAAAGGCACAATACCGTGACTGGAACGATACACAAATAACCTGCACATAAAAGAGAGAAGCTTACGACGACGTTTCGGTCCGACTTGGACCATTGACAAAGTCACACTAACCAGAGGTGGAGCAGGACGGCTATATATAGGCAGGAAGAGGTGGTGGTAGTAGTAGTACAAGAATTGTATATAATACCGACAAGATGAAATTAAGACACATGCACATCACCCAGGCATCCCCATCGTAGACGTTTCGCCATCCAGCCAGCCACTGGATGGCGAAACGTCCACAACAAAGACAACCAGACGCCGCACATGTGTCTTAATTTCATCAGTAGTTGTAGTAGTAGTAGAAGAAGAAGAGGTAGTAGTAGTGGTAGTGGTAGTGGTAGAAGTTATCCTTGATCGCGAGGATTACCTCCGTAAAGCTGATGTCTTGCTCTCTGACTCACGCACCTACACTCCTCTCGTTTCCAACCCTCTTGATCGCATCAAGAGAACTTTCAACAAAAAACTAAGGACTGTCCGACCTCTGTCCTCCTGACTTTGACCTTGTTCAACGGTTTCGTGTCATCTGTCCCTCTCTTCCCTATTTCTATGGCCTTCCCAAAACTCATAAACCTGATATTCCTTTTCGTCCTATCATATCCTCTAGAGGTTCTGTCTCTTATTCTCTTGCTTCTTGGCTGGCCAAAGCCCTCACTCCCTTTCTTGGTACTTTTTCTCCTGCCCACCTCCGTCACTCTCAAGACTTCATTGAACGGATTCGCTCTCTCCCAACCTGTAAGATGCTTAGTCTTGACATAGAGTCCCTCTTCACCAATGTCCCTCTTGATGATGTCCTTGATTTCCTTAGAGAGAAGGCCCATGAAGGGTTTCTTCATCTCCTTATCCCCACTGATGTCTTTCTTGATCTGATCCGCCTGTGTGTGGACTCTAACTCCTTTTCCTTCCAAGGGAAATATTATTCTCAAACCTTCGGTGTCACTATGGGCTCTCCCCTCTCTCCTGTCCTTGCTAATCTTTACATGGAATACTTCGAGACTGTTCTTCTTCCTACCCTCGATGTACAACCTTCACTCTGGCTCCGCTATGTGGATGACATCTTTGCTCTGTGGCCTCATGACTCCAGTCTCTTCCAACCTTTTCTTGAAGCTCTTAATAATCTTGCCCCTTCCATTAAGTTTAAAGCTGAATGGGAATCTAATTCCTTGCTTCCTTTCCTTGATGTCCATGTCCACCGCTCAGATACAGGTTTTTCCTTTTCCGTTTACCGTAAACCTATGCACAGTGGCATGTACATTCACTACTTTTCCTATCATGCTTCCCCTGTCAAGAAAAGTGTTCTTATCTCCCTCTTTCTCCGTGCCCTCCGCATCTGTGATCCTCAGTTCCTTCCAGCAGAAATTTCCACTCTTCATAATTCATTTTCCCGTCTTGGCTACCCTTCCCATTTCATAGACTCTGCCCTCTCACGTGCTAAACGTAATTTCTTTTCTCCCAAACTCTCTACTCCTGGGAACTCTTCTATCCTCTGCCTTTCCTACATTTCCGGTCTTTCTAATCTCAACAATTCTCTCTGTCCCTTAGACATTAAGCTTGCCTTCCGCCAGACTAACACTTTTTGCACTAATCTCGTTCATACCTCTCCTCCCTCTACAGATGTTCCTTGTGTCTACTCTATTTCTTGCTCCTTCTGTCCTCTTCAATACTTCGGAGAAACTGGTCGATCTCTTTCTGACAGACTTAGGGAGCACAAAAATAGTGTTAGGCTTGCCGACACTAACAGTGCTCTTTTCTGTCACGTCAGAGATCATAGCCATCCTATTGACTGGTCTTCTGCTAAAACTGTCTTCCCTACTTCCAACTCGAACAGTCGCCGTCTAGTTGAATCCTCTCTAATACACAACTTTCCTTGTATGAATCTTAGCCCTGGCTTCGTCTCTGTAGATGCCTTCCTCTCCCACTACATTGTAAAATGCTCCAAACTTCAGAACACCCGTGACTTAACCTGACTCCTCATTTTTTCTTTTTCTTTTTCTTCTTCTCCCTCTTCCCCTTTCCTCTTTCCTTTTTCTCCTCTGGGTTGTCTTTCTCTCTTCTGTCTCATGTTTCTGTTCCTTCTTCATTTATCTCACCACTTCCCCTTTCACGCACCTCTGTGCGCTTGCTCTCCCTCTGTGTGCACCTAGCTCTCTTGCAGTGCTCCCCTTCCTTTGTATTTGACTTGCTCGTCCTCCTTATTCCCCACTTCTACCACTACTACTACCTCTTCTACTACTACTACTACTGATGAAATTAAGACACATGTGCGGTGTCTGGGTGTCTTTGTTGTGGACGTTTCGCCATCCAGTGGCTGGCTGGATGGTGAAACGTATTCGATAGGGATGCCTGGGTGTTGCGCATGTGTCTTAATTTCATCTTGTCAGTATTATATACCATTCTTGTACTACTACTACTACTACTACTACTATTACCACCACCACCACCACCACCACCACCACCACTTCCTGCTTATATATAGCCATCCTGCTCCACTTCTGGTTAGTGTGACTTTGTAAATGGTCCAAGTCGGACCGAAACGTCATCGTAAGCTTCTCTCTTTTATGTGCGGGTTATTTGTGTATCGTTCCAGTCACGGTATCGTTCCAGTCACGGTATTGAACACCCGTGACTTAACCTGAATCCTCATATTTTCTTTTTCTTTTTCTTCTTCTTCCTCTTCCCCTTTCCTCTTTCCTTTTCTCCTCTGGGTTGTCTTTCTCTCTCCTGTCTCGTGTTTCTGTTCCTTCTTCATTTATTTCATCACTTCCCCTTTCACGCACCTCTGTGCGCTTGCTCTCCCTCTGTGGGCATCTAGCTCTCTTGCAGTGCTCCCCTTCCTTTGTATTTGACTGGCTCGTCATCCTTATTTCCCACTTCTACCACTACCGCTACTACTACTACCTCTTCTTCTTCTACTACTACTACAACTACTGATGAAATTAAGACACATGTGCGGTGTCTGGTTGTCTTTGTTGTGGACGTTTCGCCATCCAGTGGCTGGCTGGATGGCGAAACGTCTACGATGGGGATGCCCGGGTGATGTGCATGTGTCTTAATTTCATCTTGTCGGTATTATATACAATTCTTGTACTACTACTACTACCACCACCTCTTCCTGCCTATATATAGCCGTCCTGCTCCACCTCTGGTTAGTGTGACTTTGTCAATGGTCCAAGTCAGACCGAAACGTCGCCGTAAGCTTCTCTCTTTTATATGCGGGTTATTTGTGTATTATTCCTCATAAGAAATAATGGAAATCCAATTAATCTGTTTCAGACAGCCAAAAGTATTAACAAAAAAATATTTTTTTTGAAGATTAAATATACAAACAAAACAATGACAAATTTTTTTTTTTTTCAACAAGTCGGCCGTCTCCCACCGAGGCAAGGTGACCCAAAAAAGAAAGAAAATCCCCGAAAAGAAAATACTTTCATCATCATTCAACACTTTCACCTCACACATAATCACTGTTTTTGCAGAGGTGCTCAGAATACAACAGTTTAGAAGCATATACATGTACTTATAAAGATATATAACATATTCCTCCAAACTGCCAATATCCCAAACTAATAAAATGGATAGATAAATATTTAACATCACACTTACCTTTATTGACTCTTGTTGGTGTATGGAAGACACGTAGGAGGCAAGAGGAACGCGAGTTTATTATGCTTCAATATGACACTAATATCATCTCTATGGCTTATTTCTCTATCACAATCATCTAATATGGCATAATAAACAATATTAATTGCATAGAAGCATGATATACCGTTTACTTTAAAATGAATAAAAACGAAGCCTGTGATTGTTTTACATGATGGTAGGATTGCTGATGTCTTTTGTCTGTCTCATAAATATGCAAGATTACAGGCATGTCTTGCTACTTCTACTTACACTTAGGTCACACTACACATACATGTACACATTTATTTATACACACTCATCTGAGTTTTCTTTGATTTTATCTTAATAGTTCTTGGTCTTATTAATTTTCCTTTTATATCCATGGGGAAGTGGAATAAGAATCTTTCCTCCGTAAGCCATGCGTGTTGTAAAAGTCAACTAAAATGCCGGGAACAATGGGCTAGTAACCCCTTTTCCTGTAAAGATTACTAAAAAGAATAAGAAGAAGAAATATGAATAAAATATGTCATAATATACGTGAGGAATAAATGGTGTTAGTGTTGTTGTTGGGTCTATGAGGACCACTGAGAGAAGCCATACATAGTGGTGTACATGAAGACATGTTTATGAAGTTTATTCTCTGTAAATTTCAATAACAAAGCCCAAAACACAGCTGAGAAAAATATAAATACTAAAAATTGCATTTGGCACGAAGGTGTAAATTAGTGGCACTTTGAAAGGTGGTTTTGGGACTTGGTACTCATAAAACAATCATATTACAATATTCCAGTAAATGCAGTCACTGTAAATATCTTAACTTTATTCTACAAAAACATAAAGTTTAAGTTTTTTACATGTTGCACAATACCTTGCCCTTTACTCACATATAATTCCCAAAATATTTGGAAAACATCTATTCTGCTTTTACCAGTCAGGAGAACAATCATTGATTTATGATTGTTTTTAGTAAAGTATTTCATTTAAATCAATAATAAAGGCTAGTCTTCATGAAATAAGTCAATATCTTACTTCCAAGATAATTGCCTGGAACACTGGCCGGCCTTCCGACTTTGGGAAAAAAAATTTCCTGGAAAATTGTGTTTGTTTCTGGGTTTACTGGTGATCTAATATGTTTTGGTTTGATCTAGTGTAGTTATCCTCTCCAAAACACCATTTTCTCTTATTCAAGACCAAAGAAGACGATATAGGAAGCAGGGGAAATGATTTTATTCCTAATATTGCTGATAGACACTTCCCATATTATGGCTGATTTTATTAATTCTAGTGTATATGTCATTTATAGGGTTTATTATGTCATATTAGATCAATTCTCATAGATAAATAAGCCATAGAGTTGACATTAGTGCAATAATGATGAATTTTCTCCGGACTCCTGCCTCCTGAGTGCCCGGATGTTGCAAGATGGTTCATGATTGGTTGACATTCGTCGTATAAACTCCGCCCATTCTCATATGATGCCAAATAGTCAATTATTATATTAGCCAGAATAATACAAGAAATAACACACACACAAAAAAAAAAAAATACGGAAAAATCCAAAAAAATTTGCGGGATGTGAGCAGTCATGATGGCCAGCGCTGATGTCACCATACATGATATGAATGACTGTAATTCCTTGTAGAAATGTCATAGGACATTGATTCTTGTACCATTGTGTTGACAGAGAGTTGAGCTGTTTTTTATACCAATAACTCAATTTCCATAATTTTTTAATTTTTTTTTCGCTCGCACGCAGCACCTGTTATGCCTTCCCTTAATGTATGTAATTTATAAATAAGAAATATTTACATTTTAATTTATATATAAGTAAGTAAGTAAGTTTATTCAGGTATACAGAAATACAGTTACGTACATAGATTATCATACATAGCAGCATATGTATAAAGCACCTAGGATAACCCAAAAAAGTCAGTGACTTACGTATTTCCATTGGGGTCCTTTTATATTTACTTTTATACTCACACTTTTATATTTACACTTACCTTAGAGATGTTAGTTTAATTAGTTAGATTGATGGAGGAGATGCTGGCAGAGGTTTAGGGTGGTGGAAGGCAGCAGGGCTGTGTATGCTCAGCTGCCTTATACACATCCAACAACATTGGAGAGTTACTTTCATGTCGTTTTTCTATTGCTTACTCGCTTAACTTACTTGCTACACTGTTAATTCTGGCTGGCACTATAGCCTTTATTGATACCTGCTGCTTTAGTATCGTACATATTGTAGAATCACCGAATCACTGCAGAAGCCGCATTCTCCCCTCTCTCTTCCTCCTCCACTTTGGTAATTTGCTACGAGTTTTTTCTTGAATTTTATTGTGTTTCTTTCTTTCTTTATCACAGGGCTGGCACTAGCTTTCTTTGGCCCCATGGTGGCTTATTTAGCAGTTAAAAGCACTAAAAATAATGGAATAATACTAAATACACCTACCATCCGACTTTCGACCGAGTTCGGTTCCAAGAAACTGGTCGTAAGTCGAAATGGTCGTAAGTCGAACTTTAAAACTGAATATCAACATAACATTTTTGTAATGACTTTATTTTATTGTTTTATTTTGGTATTTCATGTTTTACTTTGCTTTTTATGCTGTTAGTACTGTATTTTATACTGTAAGGTTTAGGATAAACACTGTGTACAACACAAGTAGTTGTTTTTTCCCCAGAAATTTGGCATAAAAAGCACGGTCATAAGTCGAGTGGTCGTAAGTCGAGCAGGTCGTAAGTCAGATGGTAGGTGTATATCGCTTGTATGCGTGGAATCGTCCTGACTGGCTTATGCAATGGCACACTGGCTGTACTCGGGGTCATGTAGTGGCCGGGCCCGCTCAGGCTGTGCGGACATGTTCGGAACTGATGCCCTTAGCCGAGTTCTTGGGCATTAGCCGAGCCAATATTTTGCCGCAAAAACGTGCCGCTCTGAGATTTTGGCTTTAGCCGATGCCGCCATTACCCAAGGGTCCAATGTATTCTCATTACACCTAGTGCACCACCTTCATGTTGTGATCACAGTGTCTTCACCATGTGATAACTCCATATACCCCACCTTCCTGTTGTAATCGCTCCCTGTTCATCACCATGTACACCACCTTCATGTTTTGAGTTAGCAGTTATTATCAAAGTCTTCCAGTGGACTACAGAAAATAGCATAATGTTCAATGGTGACAAAGTTCTACTACTCAGATATGGAATGATGAGCTCAAAAGGAGCACTGGATACAAAACACAGGAAGGCCGTCTCATAGAATGAAAGGAATATGTCAAAGAGAGGTTTGGGGATATTACAGTTTGGAGGGGCATCTGAATGGTAACCCTTGGTGGGAGATGGCCAGTGTGTTAAAAAAAAGAAATAGAGAGGAGCTTACAATGACGTTTCAGTCCACATTTGTAAATGGTGCAAGTTTGACTGAAATGTCGTTGCAAGGTCCTCTCTCCTATGTGCAGGTTATTTGTATATTGTTCTGGTCATGGTATTGTGCCTTTTTGTTCTTTATCTGAACGGTAACGTGAGCATGCCTCTGGCATGACAGTGGTAGAATGATTAATGGTGAAAGTGCTTCTTTTTTGGGGGTCATCCTACCTTGGGAGACGGCCAGTGTGTTAAAAAAAACTTAGATGTTAGAAAGGACAGATAAATGACAGGGTGGCTAATGAGAACTTTCAAAACTCTAAGAAATAATACCCTTGGTAACAGTTATCAAATTATTTGTGCTTGCTTGTTAAGAATATCATTGATTGTTGATAGCTCCAGGAGTAGAAAATGTACAGATTGTTTATAGCCAGCATTGAGTGTGAGGGAAAAGTTCAATAGATAGGAGTAGCGAGGGAGTATATAGTAGCAATAGTTTCATTGCCGGCTACTTGTTAAGGTAGGGTAAGTCCAGCTCCCGCTATTCCCCCTCCCCCCTTTTTCCCCCTCCCCGAAAGTGATAGTTTGATTGCCGGCTGCTTGTTAAGGTAGGGTCAGTCTAGCTCCCACTATTCCTTCCCCTCCCCCTTCACCCCCGAAAGGTGACGTGTGTGGCTCCGGTCAAACAGTAAATCACTCGACTCACAGCTCCCAACACTACTGTAAGTATACGCCTGATCATATTTTAGTGGACTTACTGGTTGAAAGCTTCACTTTTGACCAATAATTAACTTAGTCCTTTCATTCTTTATCTGTTAAATGTTTTAATAATCACCACATCTTTTAGGTATTGCACTTATCATGGTGAGTGATTTCTTAAGCAGTGGGTAATCTGTCTCTCATTACAGCTTGGAATGACAGAGAGGGTCACCTGCCAACCAACGAGAAGAATAGAAGGAGACGGACTAACGTCCTGAGACGTCCCATGTTTAATCTATTTACCTGTTATGTAAGCCAACACAGGACCTAACCCCTCATCATAGCAGTGGTAACGAACCTGTTTTCCTGTCATCTGAAATAATTATTCACGGCTACACTCTGTGAAGAACGAGCCGGTGGTGGTCACCAACACCTGCTACCCCCCCCCCCCACATCAGCAACGGCTACGATTTCAACAACACGCAGTGTCACCAACACCTGACACCCCATTACCACGATATACCTATATTAGCGTTGAGTTCAAATGTAATTTTTTTCATTTCATTTTTCTTTCAATTAGGATACCCATTCATGTTTTATTGTTTTGCATTTTCTGTTTCTAAATAATAAAGTGTTTATCATTGTCTGTTATTATTTCTTTTCTATTCATTAATTTTCCTGAGGAGGAGCCAGCCTTGGTAATACTGACTGAAGTTGTTACAGGGCTGAGTAAGCCTTCACAAGTGGCGACCTTGCCAGGATCAACTCTACTGAATCAAGATTCAATTCCATCTCGAATCTACCATTGGAACTTCAACGCCGCATACCACAGACGGTTACCACCAGCCATGAGTAATCATTCTCTATGGTAGGACTACGGTACAGGTATTTAAAAGATTTGGTGATTGTTATAGTCTCAATTTATTGTAAGTCAAGTCAGGCAGGATATAATATTTAATTCTGCCACCTTTTCGAGCTTGAAACACTTTGGAGGATTAGACTCTAGGGAACCGAGATTTTCCAGTGACAATTTGTTTCATTGAGCTCTTTATTATGTCAAGGGAACTGTCGTAGGACACTCTTGATTTGTGGGTGAGAAGATTGGATGGTCAAGTGACCCCATTCTACTTACTGTTTGCTCGGAGCTGGCATAGAACCCTTCGTTTTCATTAATACATTGTTTAATTGAAGCAGGGATCGAGCCCTCTGGTTTATTTACAGTTTGAGCAGAGCAGGAATTGAACCCTCTGTTTTTTTTAATACCCGTTTCATTTCCCCTGATAGTTTAAGTTATTCTTGCAAGTATGGAGGAATACCAGTTTTGGATGAACGCTGGAAGTAAGTTAGGAATAACAGGGAAAAATTTAGAATCTTTCATTAGTGCTAAGATCCAGGAAAGACTTGAAAGAGAGAGAGAGAGAGAGAATCGAAAGAGAAGAGAATAAGGAGAGAGAAAGAATAGAGAGAGAGAATCAAGAAAGACAGAAAGAGAAAGAGAGGATAAAAAGGAGAGAGATCGAATTGAAAGAGAAAACCAAGATAAAAAGAGAGAAGACAAAAAGGAGCGTGATAGACTTGATTGTGAGGAGAGAGCTAGAGTACGTGAGGAACAAGCTAAAGTATGTGAGGAACAAGTTAAATTAAGAGAACTTGAGGAAAGAGCAAAGGATAGAGAACGTGAGGAAAGAGCTAGAGAACGTGAGGAAAGAGCTAGAGAACGTGAGAAAAAGCTAGAGAACTCGAGTTAACCCTTTGACTGTCGCGGAGATACCGTGTTTTATCTATACACATAAATTCTAGGGGCTTCAAATCAAGCAGGAGAAAGCTGGTAGGCCCACATGTGAGAGAATGGGTCTCCATGGTCAGTGTGTACCATATAAAAAAAATCGGGGAGCCAGTGGTGCATTGTGGGAATATCATTTCAGTGGTCCTTTTTCAGCATGTCTAGTGGTAAGAAATATGTGACTCCCCAGCAAATCTGGGACTCTTCTCTTCCCAAGTGATGTTCTAACACAGATGGAAGTGTCACTGAAGATCAATTTCATGATTTCGAGGAGTTTGAGACCAAAAGCAATGGAGGAGGAGGAGGAAAAAGAGGAGGAGGAAGGAAGGAAGGAGGAAGAGGAAGGAAGGAGGAAGAGGAAGGAAGGAGGAAGAGGAAGGAAGGAGGAGGGAGGAGGAGGAGGGAGGTGGAGGGAGGAGGAGGAAAGAGGAGGAAGGAGGGAGGAGGAGGAGGAAGAAGAGGAAGGAGGGAGGAGGAGGAGGAAGAAGAAGAAGAAGAAGAATAGGAAGAAGAGGAAGAATAATAATACCTAATAATAATAATATGTTTCCTTGAGGCATGAAAAGAGTTCACCCCATGACAGTGACAAGATAAGGGGAGATAACATCTGATAAGAGCTGACCTTTGATGAGTATAAACGAGGGTGGAGGGAGGGGGGCAGCTGTCTATCTGTCAAGAGCCAGGAGGAGAAGAAGAAGAAGAAGAAGGAGGAGAAGAAGGAGGAGGAGAAGGAGAAGAAGGAGGAGGAGGAGAAGGAGGAGGAGGAGAAGAGGGAGGAGGAGAAGCAGAAGAGGGAGGAGGAGGAGGAGAAGGAGAAGAAGGAGGAGGAGGAGAAGAAGAAGAAGGAGGATGAGGAGAAGGAGAAGAAGGATGAGGAGAAGAAGAAGGAGGAGGAGAAGGAGAAGAAGAAGGAGAAGGAGGAGGAAGAGGAGGAGGAGGAGGAGGAGAAGAAGACGACAACGAACAAACATTTGTCTGTGTCTATTTGTCTGTCTGCCAAGCTCCCTGTCTATCTGTCTAGCTCTGTCTCAGAGAGAGCCACAAGACTGTGTCATCATCACATTTACTCACATCTTCAAGCAGAGTATAGCACTTTGTCTGGATTTTTTGGGTTATCCTAGGTAATTTACACTCTGTATACTTGTATTTATGTGTACCTGTGAGACAGAGATAGACAGACAGAGAGAAAGAGAGAGACAGATTGAAAGAGTTAGAATGAGGGAGAAAGATAATTAGATAGAATGGAGGGGAAGCAGCATCCGACCCCATTGTTTTGACAGGCGGGAGGGGGAGTGAGTAATGAGACAATATGTCATTTTGACAGCTGCCGACTCCTGACTCAAAACAATTATAAGCCACACACTCGCACACAAGACAAGCTTGCTGAATGGTGATAATAGCAGTTTTATGAAAGTATCTAGTGACTATATATGTGTATATATATTATAGAAACCAGAAGCAAGAAGGGAAGGCAGGAATGAAGGAAGGACTAGATGAAAGGAAGGAAAAAATTAAGGTAGGTAGGAAAGGAATGAAGGAAATTAGGAAGGATGGAATGATGACACACGACCATTTACCTGGAGATGTCATGTCTGAGGGCAATGTGTGGTGTGAATATAATGCAGAGAATTCGTAGTTTGGAAGTTAGGAGGAGGTGCGGGATTACCAAAACTGTTGTCCAGAGGGCTGAGGAAGGGTTGTTGAGGTGGTTCGGACATGTAGAGAGAATGGAGCGAAACAGAATGACTTCAAGAGTGTATCAGTCTGTAGTGGAAGGAAGGCGGGGTAGGGGTCGGCCTAGGAAGGGTTGGAGGGAGGGAGTAAAGGAGGTTTTGTGTGCGAGGGGCTTGGACTTCCAGCAGGCATGCGTGAGCGTGTTTGATAGGAGTGAATGGAGACAAATGGTTTTTAATACTTGACGTGCTGTTGGAGTGTGAGCAAAGTAACATTTATGAAGGGATTCAGGGAAACCGGCAGGCCGGACTTGAGTCCTGGAGATGGGAAGTACAGTGCCTGCACTCTGAAGGAGGGGTGTTAATGTTGCAGTTTAAAAACTGTAGTGTAAAGCACCCTTCTGGCAAGACAGTGATGGAGTGAATGATGGTGAAAATTTTTCTTTTTCGGGCCACCCTGCCTTGGTGGGAATCGGCCGGTGTGATAATAAAAAAAAAAAAAATAAAAATAACTACATAACACAACTGCCTGCTAATACTTTGAAGAAAACTGCTCAGACGAGGTGTTTTGTCTTTGCTCATAAAAAAAAAACTTCCACAAAAATGCACACACATTGATTTCATGTGTGAGAGTGTAAAACACCATTGTGTATGACACCATGTTTTATGTGTGAGAGTGTAAAACACCACTGTGTATGACACCATGTTTTATGTGTGAGAGTGTAAAAACACCATTGTGTATGACACCATGTTTTATGTGTGAGAGTGTAAAACACCACTGTGTATGACACCATGTTTTATGTGTGAGAGTGTAAAAACACCATTGTGTATGACACCATGTTTTATGTCTGAGAGTGTAAAACACCACTGTGTATGACACCATGTTTTATGTGTGAGAGTGTAAAACACCACTGTGTATGACACCATGTTTTATGTGTGAGAGTGTAAAACACCACTGTGTATGACACCATGTTTTGTGTGTGAGGAGTGTAAAACACCACTGTGTATGACACCATGTTTTATGTGTGAGAGTGTAAAACACCACTGTGTATGACACCATGTTTTATGTGTGAGAGTGTAAAACACCATTGTGTATGACACCATGTTTTATGTGTGAGAGTGTAAAACACCATTGTGTATGACACCATGTTTTATGTGTGAGAGTGTAAAACACCACTGTGTATGACACCATGTTTCATGAGTTCCACAAGCTGCAGAACTTCTAGGAGTATGTCCAGTGACTGTATATTGGTATATATATTATAGAACAATAGTAATAACAATTTTTTGTATTGTTTGTTTTTGTAAACAAGTTTTGTAAACAATATACTGATAATTATGTTTGTGTGGGGTATCTCCAAGCTTAAATTTTATCTACTGAGAAAAGAATTCATTTTAGAAACGGACCACAAACCTTTGATATACCTAGAAACTTTTAAGGGAACCAACAGTCGCCTCTTGAGGTGGACATTGGCACTCCAGGCTTTTAAGTTCCATATTGTGTATATCAATGGTTCATCCAATTATTTCTCTGACTGGTTAAGTCGTGACAGTCAGTAGAAGATTTGTTGCCTTACGCGGCTTCCACATGTTAGAACTTTTTCCTCGCCTATTCTTCTTATACTCCTTGACTATAAGTCTTGGTATGGGGAGTGTGAGGGAAAAGTTAAATAGATAGGAGTAGCGAGGGAGTATATAGTAGCAATAGTTTCATTGCCGGCTACTTGTTAAGGTAGGATAAGTCCAGCTCCCGCTATTCCCCCTCCCCCCTTTTTCCCCCTTCCCGAAAGTGATAGTTTGATTTCCGGCTGCTTGTTAAGGTAGGGTCAGTCTAGCTCCCGCTATCCCTTCCCCTCCCTCTTCCCCCCCCACCCCCCGAAAGGTGACGTGTGGGGCTCCGGTCAAACAGTAAATCACTCGACTCACAGCTCCCAACACTACTGTAAGTACACGCCTGATCATATTTTAGTGGACTTACTGGTTGAAAGCTTCACTTTTGACCAATAATTAACTTAGTCCTTTCATTCTTTATCTGTTAAATGTTTTAATAATCACCACATCTTTTAGGTATTGAACTTATCATGGAGAGTGATTTCTTAAGCAGTGGGTAATCTGTCTCTCACTACAGCTTGGAATGACAGAGAGGGTCACCTGCCAACCAACGAGAAGAATAGAAGGAGATGGACTAATGTCCTGAGACGTCCCATGTTTAATCTATTTACCTGTTATGTAAGCCAACACAGGACCTAACCCCTCATCATAGCAGTGGTAACGAACCTGTTTTCCTGTCATCCCTAAAATATTATTCACGGCTACACTCTGTGAAGAACGAGCCGGTGGTGGTCACCAACACCTGCTACCTCCCCCCCCCCCACACACACACACACACATCAGCAACGGCTACGATTTCAACAACACGCAGTGTCCCCAACACCTGACACCCCATTACCACGATATTTTCATTTCATTTTTCATTTTTCTTTCAGTTAGGATACCCATTCATGTTTTATTGTTTTACATTTTCCGTTTCTAAATAATGAAGTGTTTATCATTGTCTGTTATTATTTCTTTTTCTATTCATTAATTTTCCTGAGGAGGAGCCAGCCTTGGTAATACTGACTGAAGTTGTTACAGGGCTGAGTAAGCCTTCACATTGAGTCAGTAAAGTATTTAAATTACTGGGAGTGTCTCAGAGTATTTGTAATGTACTTTCGGGAGGGAGGAAGAGAGAGGGGTGCCTGATAATATATTCTTGGAAGATACCTGAGGTCATAGTCACAAATCATCTCGCTACCCTGACAGTGTACTGGAATGAGAGGTGTGGAGGTAAGTGTAAAATAGGCCCAGTAAAAAGTAGGGGTGCCATAGGCACTAAGAAAACACTGTGCCATCATCCATGGGTTAAGACTACTCAGCCTGCTAACACCAGATATCAGAAATATGGCTAAAACAAGTGTAGAAGTTTAAAGAGGAAACTTGAACACTACCTCCACCAAGTGCCAGCTCAGTCTGGTTGTGAGGGTATAATAGCCAGCAAGCCACCAACAGCAACATCCTACTTGATCAGTCAGTCAGCAACAACAACCAAAAAAAAGCCTGGCCCAAGGTTGGGCAGTGAGGGGGTAGAAAAGCTCTTGAAACAAGTCACAAGTATATCACAGGTGTGTCATGTACTACAACTTCATGTTGTGATCCTAGTATATACCTTGTACTGCAAGGCATCGTGTACATGGCATGGTTTTTCAAATAACTCTCTTCACCTTTTGTATTTCTTTAATTTTCTCTTTGTATTATATTGCTTTAATTTTTTTTTGTATTTTTTGTATTATACATATGCACTTCATTTTTATGTTTCATAATGTGTTTGAATAACTATACGTGCATCCTTCCCCCTCCCCCCCTTGTTAACTTCTTTTGCACTAGCCAGGTCAGTAGAGTGCCTCTTTCTGTAGATATAATCTTAACTTTTGTTTTATCACTACATTTCTCACTAAACATTTCTCACGTTTCTAAACTCTTGCAACTTCCAGAATTTTTTTTTCCATTCAAACTAATAATATATTTCATGATTCTTTTCTGCCAAAATGTGATTTTACTGTTATTCTACCTAAGTCTTCCTCTAAATGATGTCTGTGGTTACTTTTTGAAGATAACACCAGTTCATCCACACACTATTTTTACTTCTCTTATATTGCATGCCCATGTTAAAACACAGACTCCAGCAACTACTTTCCTTGTAGAAATTCTTCACAGTACACTGTAGTATTTTCCACAGTTAATTGAGATATTCCAAGCACATTTCTGTTTACATTGAAGCATATATGTGAGCAGTATTTAGATAAAGGTAGGGAAGTTTTTATTGCATTTATGGATTTAGAAAAGGCATATGATAAGAGTGGATAGGGAAGCAATGTGGCAGATGTTGCAAGTACAGTGGTCCCTCGTTTTTCATAGTTAATCCGTTCCTGGAGTTGCTACTGTTATCGAAATCTACGATTTTCGAATCAATTTTCCCCATAAAAAATAATGTAAATACAATTAATCCGTTCCTGACACTCAGAAGTATTAAAACAAAAATATTTTTAACATGAAATATACATGTAGTACATAAACAATACAATGGGAAATGATGAATGAAACATAAACAGCATAACACTTACCTTTATTGGAGATTCTTCTTAGTGTATGGGAGACTGGAGGAGGAGAGAGAGTGGATTGTTTACAGTTTGGAAGGGGAATCCCCTGCCAGCAACACCTCAGGTACCAATTGCTTTTCTGGGGTTGCTTCTCTTCTCTGTTTCTTAATACCACTAGGACCACCTTGAGAGTCACTGGAGTCCTGTCTCGCAAAATAACTGGAGAGAGCTCTGTTTCTGGCGTCCCTTTAACACTTCCCTAAAATGGCCCAAGACTTTGTCACTGTACATGTTGCCAACATGGCTTGCAACAGCCTTGTCAGGGTGATGTTTCTCCATAAATCTTTCCATCTTACCCCACATAGCAAAAATCTCTTTAATTTCTGAAGAAGGCACCTTCTTCCATCTCTCTTCCTCCTCCTCTGCAGCAAGATTCTGAGCTGCAATCTGTTGCTGTTCCTGCTGAAGCTCTTGCAGCTCCTCAGTGGTGAGCTCTTCGTTGTGGTCTTCCATCAATTCTTCCACATCCTCCAAACTCACCTCCAACCCCATGGAACTCCCCAGTGCCACAATTGATTTTACAACAGACATAGGCTCATCAGGGTCAGTCGCAAACCCTTCAAAATCCCTCTTGTCGACACAATCTGGCCACAATTTTCTCCAGGCAGAGTTCAAAGTCCTGGTAGCCACTCCCTCCCAAGCCATACCTATAAGGGTTATGCAATGGAGGATGCTGAAGTGTTCTCTCCAAAATTCTCTTAGGATCAAGTGAGTGTCTGTGGTCACAGTCAAGCACCTTTGAAACATTGCTTTGTTGTAGAGTTTTTTAAAGTTTGCAATGACCTGCTGGTCCATGGGCTGGAGGAGAGGAGTGGTATTAGGGAGGAAAGAACTTTACTGTGATGAACCCAAACTCCTTGAAAATTAGGTCATCCAAGTTTGGAGGATGAGCAGGTGCATTGTCCATTACTAGCATGCACTTGAGATCCAATTTCTTTTCCAGGAGGTAATTCTTCACACTAGGGCCAAAAACTTCATTGAACCACTCGACGAAAATTTCCCTCGTGACCCATGCCTTACTATTAGATTTCCAAAACACACACAATTTATTCTTCATAACATTGTTTTTCCTGAACACTCTGGGATTTTCAGAATGGTACACTAGTAATGGCTTCACTTTGAAATCCCCACTAGCATTAGCACAGAACATGAGCATCAGCCTGTCTTTCATAGGCTTGTGTCCTGGCACTGCCTTTTCCTCTTTGGCATTTTCTTCCAAAAGAGGCCTGTTTCGTCACAATTGAACACTTGTTCAGGTTTCAGTCCTTCAGCCTCTATGTACTCCTTGAATTCATGCACGTATTTTTCAGCCGCCTTGTGGTCCGAACTGGCAGCCTCACCATGCCTTACCACACTGTGTATGCCAGTACAGTTCTTAAATCTCTCAAACCAACCTTTGCTGGCCTTAAATTCACTCACATCACCACTATTTGCAGGCAGTTTCTTTACCAGATCGTTGTGCAACTGCCTAGCCTTTTCACAAATAATCGAAGTCATAAGAGTATCTCCTGCTAATTGTTTCTCGTTTATCCAAACCAATAATAACTTCTCAGCATCTTTGAGTACTGGTGATCTCATTTTTGTCAGCATATTTACCCCCTTTGCAACAACAGCGTCCTTGATTTCCTCTTTCTTGGCCAGGATGGAACATATGGTTGTGTAGGGTTTCTTATACATCCTGGCCAGTTCGGCCACACTTGTGCCACTTTCATATTGTTCAATGATGTTTTTCTTAAATTCAATCGTATTTCTCACCTTCTTTACCACAGGCTTGGCACTAGGAGCTTTCTTTGGAGCCATGGTAGCTTATTTAGTACTTGCAAGCACTAAAATGAGTGGAATATTATGAAATATTTCGTAGGAGCATGTGAGGGGACCTTCGCTCACTGGTAAACAATGCCACACTGGCTGGGTAGAGAGGCCGCCCCGGCTCATGCCATGCGTACGCGTCCCGGACGACCTACTATTCGCAAGTCAACCTACGATTAGTGAGACTATGTTTATACGAAAATATCCCTATGATTTCCGAAATCTATGATTCCCGAGAACTACAATTATCGAGGGACCACTGTACATGGAATAGGTGGTAAGTTACTAAATGCTGTAAAGAGTTTTTATGAGGATAGTGAGGCTCAGGTTAGGGTGTGTAGAAGAGAGGGAGACTATTTCCCGGTAAAAGTAGGCCTTAAACAGGGAGGTGTGATGTCACCATGGTTGTTTTAATATATTTATAGATGGGGTTGTAAAAGAAGTAAATGCTAGGGTGTTCGGGAGAGGGGTGGGATTAAATTATGGGGAATTAAATACAAAATGGGAAGTGGCACAGTTACTTTTTGCTGATGATACTGTGCTTATGGGAGATTCTAAAGAAAAATTGCAAAAGTTAGTGGACAAATTTGGGAGTGTGTGTAAAGGTAGAAAGTTGAAAGTGAACATAGAAAAGAGTAAGGTGATGAGAATATAAAATGATTTATATAAAGAAAAATTGGATATCAAATTGGGGAGGAGGAGTATGGAAGAAGTGAATGTTTTCAGATATTTGGGAGTTGACGTGTCAGCGGATGGATTTATGAAGGATGAGGTTAATCACAGAATTGATGAAGGAAAAAAGGTGAGTGGTGTATTGAGGTATATGTGGAGTCAAAAAATGTTATCTATGGAGGGAAAGAAGGAAATGTATGAAAGTATAGTAGTACCTACACTCTTATATGGGTGTGAAGCTTGGGTTGTAAATGCTGCAATGAGGAGGCGGTTGGAGGCAGTGGAGATGTCCTGTCTAAGGGCAATGTGTGGTGTAAATATTATGCAGAAAATTCGGAGTGTGGAAATTAGGAGAAGGTGTGGAGTTAATAAAAATATTAGTCAGAGGGCTGAGGAGGGTTTGTTGAGGTGGTTTGGTCATTTAGAGAGAATAGATCAAAGTAGAATGACATGGAGAGCGTATAAATCTGTAGGGGAAGGAAGGAGGAGTAGGGGTCGTCCTCGAAAAGGTTGGAGGGAGGGGGTAAAGGAGGTGTTGTGGGCGAGGGGTTTGGACTTCCAGCAAGCGTGAGTGAGCGTGTTCGATAGGAGTGAATGGAGACAAATGGTATTTGGGACCTGACGAGCTGTTGGAATGTGAGCAGGGTAATATATAGTGAAGGGATTCAGGGAAACGGGTATTTTATATAGCTGGACTTGAGTCTTGGAAATGGAGAGTACAATGCCTGCACTCTGAAGAAGGGGTTTGAGATATTGGCAGTTTGGAGGGATATATTGTGTATTTTTATACATATGTATATACAGTGGACCCCCGCATAGCGACCTTAATCCGTGCAAGAGGGCTGATTGTTATGCGAGATGTTCGGTATGCGAATGAATTTTCCCCATAAGAAATAATGGAAATCAAATTAATCCGTGCAAGACACCCAAAAGTATGAAAAAAAAATTTTACCACATGAAATATACATTTTCCTACACACAAAGAGAAGGATACATGCACAGTAGTAGAGTAGTACATGCACAGTATATATTGTGCATGTACTACTCTACTAAATGAAGAATAAATGACACTTACCTTTATTGAAGATGCAGCAATGACTGATGAGACACTGTGTCCTGGGAGTGCCTTTTCCTCCTGAGTACTGTAGGTCCTGTTTGGCATTTTCTTCCAGAACAGGCCTTATCACACTGTGTATGCCACTACGATTCTTAAATCTCTCAAACCAACCTTTGCTGGCTTTAAATTCACCAATATGAGCACTAGTTCCAGGCATTTTTCCCTGTTCACCTGGGTGTTAGTCGACTGGTGTGGGTTGCATCCTGGGAGACAAGATTAAGGACCCCAATGGAAATAAGTTAGACAGTCTTCGATGACACTGACTTTTTTGGGTTATCCTGGGTGGCTAATCCTCTGGGGTTAATTGTTTCTTGGTATTCTCAATAAGCCACACCAACAACGGTGCTACAGCAGCAGCAGCAGCTGACAGTGCTACAGCAGCAGCAGACGATGCTACAGCAGCAGCAGACGATGCTACAGCAGCAGATGATGCTACAGCAGCAGCAGACGGTGGTACAGCAGCAGCAGCAGCTGACAGTGCTACAGCAGCAGCAGAAGCTGATGCTGCAACAGCAGCAGCAGCTGACAGTGCTACAGTAGCAGCAGACAGTACAGCAGCAGCAGACGATGCTACAGCAGCAACAGACGTGCTACAGCAGCAGCAGCGAGCTACAGCACAGTGCTACAGCAGCAGCAGACGATGCTACAGCAGCAGCAGATGATGCTACAGCAGCAGCAGATGGTACTACAGCAGCAGCAGCAGCTGACGGTGGTACAACAGCAGCAGCAGCTGACAGTGCTACAGCAGCAGCAGACGATGCTACAGCAGCAGCAGACGGTACTACAGCAGCAGCAGCAGCTGACGGTGGTACAGCAGCAGCAGCAGCTGACGGTGCTACAGCAGCAGCAGCAGCTGACAGTGCTACAGCAGCAGCAGCTGACAGTGCTACAGCAGCTGCAGCAGCAGCTGACGGTGGTACAGCAGCAGCTGATGGTGCTACAGCAGCAGCAGCAGCTGACAGTGCAGCAGCAGCAGCTGACAGTGCAGCAGCAGCAGCAGCTGACGGTGGTACAGCAGCAGCAGCAGCTGTACGGAGACACGCACTCCACTTTCATACTTATCAATGATCTTTTTCTTCATCTCTATAGTAATTCTCACCCTTATTGCTGTAGGGTTGGCACTAGAAGCTTTCTTGGGGCCCATGGTCACTTATTTTGCAGATAAAATCACCAAAAACACTGTAATAATACGAAATGTTCCGATTGTATGCTTGGATGTTACCGCGGAGGCTGGCTGGTAAACAATGCCACCAGCGGAACATGTGAGGGTGGCTCAGGCCGAACATAGACGCGTCTCGGACGAACAGCGTTGAGCGGGTTTTTTAGCGGTATTCGAGGCAAAATCTTAGCGATAAAATGTAGCGGTATGCGGATTTAACATTATGTAAGGCCAACGGTATGCGGGGTCCACTGTATAACCAGTGTTGTGTTTCACGGGAGCTTCATCAAATGCCACAAGTTTCTCGCGAAGCTTTTGGATGTTTGGCTTTCCCCTACCAGCTGAAGAAAAGTGTATTCCAAAGTATTTATACACTGCTGTTGGTTGAAGAGATTGTACCTGGGCTCCATATATTTCCGTTTTATGTGTCATATCCACGTACCATTTCTTAATCCTTGGTACCGTTTGAAGTTTTAAGGTAGCACACTTCTGTAGATTTATTTCCAACCCCGACACTTCTAACTGCCTCAGGAACAGTTGTAACTGTTCATGAAGACCTTATTTGGACTCGGCTACCAACACCACATCATCCTCAAAAGCCAAGGCAGACACTTTAGTCTCAGCGTCAGTTATTGGCCATCCAATTTGTTCATTTAATTAAAGCCAACAAAGCTTCATTCATTACTATATTAAAGAGGATGCATAAGAGGGGTCCCCTTGCTTCACCCCTCTACATACTCTCCCTTCTCTTCCCATAACTTTCGTAGATGCATCAGCATAAGTAGGCATAATATAGTTAATCACTAAAGGGGGGATATTATGTGCTTGTAATACCCTTCAAACAGCAAGATGGTTCACCGAGTCATAGGCTTTCATCACATCTAAAAACATAGTAGTATACAGCGGTTTAACCTTTTGACTGTTTCAGTCGTATATATACGTCTTAGGAGCTACCATGTTTGATGTATATACACTCATAAATTCTAGCGGTTTCAAATCAAGCAGGAGAAAACTGGTAGGCCAGTATGTGAGAGAATGAGTCTGTGTGGTCAGTGTGCACCATATAAAAAAATCCTGCAGCACGCAGTGCATAATGAGGAAAAAAACTCCGACCGTTTTTTTTTTTTTTAATTAAAATGCCGATTTTGTGGTCGATTTTCATATACGTAGTATTTATGGTTGTATTCACATTTTCTTGGTCTCATTTGATAGAATGGAAAACATATTATAGAAATAGAGGTGATTTTGATTTGTTTTACTATGAAAAGAACCTTGAAATGGAGCTCAAAGTAGGGGAAATGTTTGATTTTTGCCAATGTTCAAAAGTAAACAAATGATATCATTTTCCAATAAATGTCCAAGTAGCCATTCTAATATGCAGTCATGAATGGGTTGACATTACTTATACAATTATTACAATATTGCAGTAGTCTACATAACAGTAAATCTTCTATTTTTTTCTTTAAATAAAAATTAAAAATAGAAAGCAAGAGTAATATCAGAGGGGCCTGGAAATGTGACTGATGAACAAAGAAAATGATATTTTAGAGCCAGGAATGTCTGCATTGTTCATTGTGGACCTTATTTTGAAATTGTCATATTTTTTTAATTTTCGTGAAATTGGCCAAATAGAAAATTTCTGACCACGTTATTGGGTAGTTGAAATTGGTAAATGAGCAGTTTCTCGTACTCAATCGATAGAAAAAATGGAGTTCTAAAGAAATAGTTATGAGTTTGGTCGACTGGAACAATGAAATTAGCCGAGAATAGGACTCAAAATGGGTGAAATAGCCGATTCGTAAATATCGCCGAGGTCACTAACTTTGTGAGAGCGTAATTCCGTCAGTTCTCCATCAAATTTCGTTCTTTTGGTGTCATTACAATCGGAAAAGATTCACTATCATTTCATAATTTTTTTTTTTTTTTTCCAGAAATTTTGCAACACCAGGAGACACCTCAGGATTTGGGGTTGCGGCAGTCAAGGGGTTAATCTTGGTTTTACTCTCACTAATTATTGCATCCAACAACATAACTTTCTGGGCCAGGCCATCCGTTGGTAGGAACGCTCTTTGTGCCATATGGAGGGGAACCCAACTGACACACCTTGCTGTTAATATTTTATGAAACACTTTCACAATAGTACTAGATATAGTGATGGGTCTGTACTGACCTGGTTGGTCAGGCCGATCCAACTTAGGCAGCAAAACAGTTCTGACCTTCCTAAACACTTTTGGTAAATATCCAATATACAACCAGATGTTAAACAAGTCAACCCAGAACTGCTCTGGAAACATTTTCAGATCTTTAACCCTTTCAGGGTCCCCAGGCCTTCTCCCAGACTTGGTCTCAGGGTCACCCAAATTTCCAAAAAAAAAAAAAAAAAAAATTCTCATGAAAAGATAGAGAATATTTTCCCGATCATAATGACACCGAAAGTATGAAATTTGATGGAAAACTTACAGAATTATGCTCTCGCGAAGTTAGTGGTCTTGACGATGTTTACGCATCGGCGATTTTGCCCAATTTGAGACGTATTTTCGGCCAATTCCAGTGTACTAGTCGATAAAAATCATAACTATTTCGCTAGAACTCCATTTTTTCTATCGAATGAGTACAAGAAGCCATCCATTTACTGATTTCAACTATCCAATAAAGTGGTCAGAATTTAGCAATTTTGCCAATTTCACACAAATTTCAAAAGATGCCAATTTCCAAATAGGGTCCAGAATAAACAAGAAAAACATTCCTGGCACTAAAATAACATTTCCTCTCTTCATTAGTCACGTCCCCATGCCCCTCTTACATTCTTTTGCTTTCCACTTTGAATTTTTATTCTCACAAAAAATAGAAGATTTACTGTTATGCAGACTACTGCATTAGTGTAGAAATGGTATAAATAATATCAGTGCACTTGTGAAAGAATATTAGACTCACCAGTTGACGTGTATTGGACGCTTAGCATGATTTGTTTACTTTTGAACTTTGGTAAAAATCAAACATTTCTGCTACTTTGAGCTCAATTTCAAGGTACTTTTCATTGTAAAAGCAGTCAAAATCATCTCAATTTCTGTAATATGTCTTCCATTCTATAAAATAAGATCAGGAAAACTAGAATACAACAATAAATACCACACGAAAATACAGTGCATATTCGCTGTTTTAATCCAAAAACACGGTCAAAGTTTTTTTTTCTCATTACGCACTGTGTGCTGCAGGATTTTTTTTATACCGCGCACACTGACCACATAGACCCATTCTTTCATATGTAGGCCTACCAGCTTTCTCTCACTACATTTGAGGGCGCTAGAATTTAGGCGTACTAGTACGTCAAAAACCCTGGTGCGTAAGCCGTACTAGTATGTCCCTAATCCTGAGAGGGTTAATGTACGGTGAGAGGTGAGTTTTATTTGTATGAAGTAAAGTTGGGAAGTGTGGGTAGCCAGGAAGGGCTGTCCTCCCAACCCCACCCACACATAATGTAAACAAACCAGATGTAGCATCTGGTTTTTGTCACAAGTCCTACAAGTTGCCTGGCTATCACAAGTTGCCCAGCTACCACAAGTTGCCCGGCTACCGCAAGTTGCCCGGCTGCCACAAGTTGCCTGGCTGCCACAAGTTGCCCGGCTGCCACAAGTTGCCCAACTACCACAAGTTGCCCGGCTACCACAAGTTGCCCGGCTGCCACAAGTTGCCTGGCTGCCACAAGTTGCCCGGCTGCCACAAGTTGCCCAACTACCACAAGTTGCCCGGCTACCACAAGTTGCCCAGCTACTACAAGTTGCCCGGCTGCCACAAGTTGCCCGGCTACCACAAGTTGCCCGGCTACCACAAGTTGCCTGGCTACCACAAGTGCGTAAGCCGTACTAGTATGTCCCTAACCCTGAAAGGGTTAATGTACAGTGAGAGGCGAGTTTTATTTGTATGAAGTAAAGTTGGGAAGTGTGGGTAGC